>NC_134355.1:214127378-214427378 GCF_048569485.1 Anomaloglossus baeobatrachus | reverse complement strand
CGACCTTCTTAAGCATGGACTTTAAGGTTTTATTAAATCTCTCCACACGGCCGTCTGTCTGCTGGTGATAGACTGAAGTCTTCAGTTGTGTAATCCGCAGCACCTTGCACAGTTCCCTCATGACTTTCGACATAAAGGGGGTGCCTTGGTCTGTCAGGATCTCCTTTGGCAGTCCGGTCCGAGAGAAGATATGGACCAACTCCCTGGCTATATTCTTAGAGGAACAATTTCTCAATGGTACCACCTCAGGGTATCGAGTCGCATAGTCCAGAACCACTAAGATATACTGGTGCCCTCTAGCGGATTTTACCAGGGGGCCCACAAGATCCATGACAATATGGTCAAACGGGATCTCTATTATAGGTAATGGCACAAGGGGACTTCAAAAGTGTGAAACTGGTGCAGTTAGCTGGCAGGTGGGACAGGGTCTACAATAATTGAGAATCTCTCGATGACACCCCGGCCACTTGAACCTCTGAAGAATCCGCTCCTTTGTTTTATCTACCCCAGGTGACCACCCAGGACATGAGAATGGGTCATGTCTAACTCTCGGCGTCTATAAGGCCCTGGTACCAATAGTTGCTCAATTATCTCACCTCTCAACTGGGTAACCCGATATAATAATTCCCCATTTACTGCAAAGTGAGAGAATCTGGTGTCAGCCCCTGGCTCTTGAGCAACCCCGTTTATGACAGTCACATTTTCAAATGCCCCCTTTAGTGTCAGGTCCCTCATTTGCACAGTCCCAAAGTTCCCTTCGGAAACGGCCAACTCCGGAATGTCAACCTCCTGGGACTCGGCCTCGTCCTCATCGCCCACCAACACACATAGGGGGAATTCATCCGCCTCCGACTGAAATGAAGTCTTATCATTGAGGACTAACTGTCCTTTATCTGAGACACAGGGTTCCACTCCTTTACTCCACAACTTCCAGAACAAAGCAAAGTCTCGCCCTATTATTACTGGGTGCAACAGATCTTTTACCACTCCAACCTCATGAGACTCCGACCCACAAGTTGTTTTTATAATCACAGCGGCCACAGGGGCCCCCTGTGGCTCTTGTACCCTTCTTTTGGGTGTCGCTCCCTGAAGAAACCCCAGAATAGGGAAATGGTAAGTCCCGTGGCTTCCCTCGGGAACTCTCTACCACCTGGTACCTCTCCACCAGTCCAACCAGGTCGTCAGCATTCAAGGGGTTTCCCTGGGCAACTCAAGTCTGCACTGGCTTCGGAAGGGAGTGAATAAACCTGTCTATTACGACCCGCTCCACCATCTGCGCTGGGGTGGAGGACTCTGGCTGCAACCATTTTTTTTTACCAGATGTAATAAATCAAACATTTATGAGCGAGGGGATTTGTCGCCATGATATGCCCACTGGTGGACCCGTTGTGCCCTAACAGTCATAGTCACACCCAGGCGTGCCACAATTTCAGCCGTTAGTTTGTCATACTCCTTAGCGTCCTGTAAAGCAAGATCATAATAGGCCTTTTGTGGCTCTCCACTTAAATATGGCGCCAATACCTCCGCCCACTGCTCCGGCGGGAGATTTTCTTGTTCAGCAACTCTCTCAAACACCGTCAAGAAGGCTGCACTCACTGTGGGCATCCATGCTGCTCTATGGCCGCTCTCTGTGATACCTGGCAGCTGCACATACCACGTACACGAGCATGCAGCTGCATAGGACTACATGCAACTGACCCACACCTGTCAGGAGAGTGTGCGGCTACCGGGTGCTGCAATGCGAGAGTCGTGCGAGCTATATGATTCCTGTGAGCGCACCGTAAGGCCGGAGTCACACTTGCGCGAGTCTCGCATTGCATCGCCCAGATGCTCTAGAAACAAATGCAGATGCACGCTCCTGTCAGGAGAGTGTGTGGCTGCGGGGTGATGCAATCTGATACTCGTGCGAGTCATGCGGCTTGTGTGAACTGTGGTAGAGCCACTCTCTTCAGCAGTAGGAGATGGATGCAGGAACACCTCACGTGTCGATTTTCACCTGGTTTATTATCAGCAGCCACAATCCATTTACAAAAAAAACAGAACTACTTCCTTCAGCACAGGAAGTTACAGAGCACCCTGAGTGTGTCCAGAGGTCTAGCTTTTATTTCTGGGACCACACCCCGAGTAGGAGATATGGCATACCTCCCAACTTTTAAAGAAGGGAAAGAGGGAGAAAGTTTGCGGCGCGCGTTTTTAGGCCACGCCCCCTAACCACACCCATTTCACAGTCACGCCCATATCCACTTTCCATCCACACCCATTCAGCATGGACACGCAGGCAGCCGGCGGGCCTCCAGCACGGACACGCAGGCAGCCGGCGGGCCTCCAGCACGGACACGCAGGCAGCCGGCGGGCCTCCAGCACGGACACGCAGGCAGCCGGCGGGCCTCCAGCACGGACACGCAGGCAGCCGGCGGGCCTCCAGCACGGACACGCAGGCAGCCGGCGGGCCTCCAGCACGGACACGCAGGCAGCCGGCGGGCCCCCAGCACGGACACGCAGGCAGCCGGCGGGCCTCCAGCACGGACACGCAGGCAGCCGGCGGGCCTCCAGCACGGACACGCAGGCAGCCACAGTGAGGCGGCCGGTCGCCCGCACAGTGAGGCGGCCGGTCGCCTTCACAGACAGGCGGCCGGCCGCCTGCACAGAGAGGCGGCCAGCCGCCCGCACAGAGAGGCGGCCGGCCGCCCGCACAATGAGGCGGCGGGCCGCCCGCACAGACAGGCGGCGGGGGGCGCCCGCACAGACAGGTGGCGGGCCGCCGCACAGAGAGGCGCGGGCCGACCGCACAAAGAGGCGGCCCGAACAGAGAGGCAGCCGGTCGCCTTCACAGACAGGCGGCCGGCCGCCCGCACAGACAGGCGGCGGGGGGCGCCCGCACAGACAGGCGGCAGGGGGGCGCCCGCACAGACAGGCGGCAGGGGGGCGCCCGCACAGACAGGCGGCGGCCGGGGGTGAGGGGAGAGGGAGGGAAATCAGCGCTGGGGAGATTAGTTTACTGTACCAGCAGCAGCACAGGCAGCGCTCCTCTCTATGCCACGTCTACTAGGATGGTAGGAGGGAAAAGCAGGGAGGCGGAGAGAGAGTGGGTGGGCGGAGCCCGGGAGCCGGCCGTCCCGCCCGTGGCAACGGGACAAACAACGTAAAGCGTGAAAGTCCCGCTGTATCCGGGACGGTTGGGAGGTATGCAGCATGTTAGAATGTGTATATAAGATCACACTGGTGGTGGCTGCAGCTTATAGGCCCCAAATCTGGTGACAGGTTCCCTTTAAAGTGAACCTGTCAGGTGCAATATGCACTCAGAGCCAGGAGCAGTTCTGGGTACATATTGCTAATCCCTGCCTAACCGTCCCTGTATACACTAGCATAGATAAAGAGATCAAGTACAAATATTTTTAAAGATCTTATATCTTATGCTAATGAGCGCGGGGACTAGTCCCAAGGGCGTTACTTCACTTGGCTAGTCGGCTCGCATAGCATGTTTGCATGTTATTACGCCCCTGTGTGAGTACTAACACGCTATGTGAGCCGACTAGCCAAGTGAAGTAACGCCCTTGGGACTAGTCCCCGCGCTAATTAGCATAAGATATAAGCTCTTTAAAAATACTTTTTCTATAGATGCCTTTATCTATGCTAGTGTATACAGGGACAGTTAGGGATTGATTAGCAATATACACCCAGAACTGCTCCTGGCTCTGAGTGCAGATTGCACCTGATAGGTTCCCTTTAAAGGGAACCTGTCACCAGAAATTTAGCAAAAAAAATAAAAGATTCCCCTCTGCAGCTCGTGGGCTGCATTCTGGAAAGGTTCCTGTTGCTATTGTGCCCCCTTTGAGACCTAAAAAATACTTTATGAAGTCTTACCTTTTTGTATGCAAATCTGTTTTTATGGTCACGGGGGCGGGCTGTCTGGCGTCCGTTATTCCCCCTCCTGCCGCTGTACGCCGTCCCCCATTGCTCATTTCCATACATGAGGACGCCTTCCTCATGTAACTGTCCTCCTGAAGTTTTGTGCATGCCCAGTGCCACTCTCGCGGGAGTGAGCACTGTGCAAAGTGTGAACGCTTTTGAGGTGATTGCGCAGGCGCGAGATTATGGGCGGCGCTGTTATTGTCATCAGCAGTGTCATCCAAGTACCCACCCATAATCTCGTGCCCGCGCTTCTCACTCTGCCTCCACCGTTATGCGCAAGCACTGTCCATATGAACCATGTTACCTATTACCATGGGCGCGAGATTATGGGCGGCGCTGTGATTGTCATCAGCAAAGTCATCCAAGTACCCGCCCATAATCTCGTGCAAGCAGTAATAGGTAACATGGTTCATATGGCCAGCACTTGCGCATAACGGTGGAGTCAGAGGGAAAAGTGCGGGCACGAGATTATGGGCGGGTACTTGGTTAACGCTGCTGATGACAATCACAGCGCCGCCCATAATCTCACGCCTGCGCAATCACCTGAAAAAGCGTTCACATGCGCAAAACTTCGGGAGGACAGTTACATGAGGAAGGCGTCCTTGTGTATGTAAATGAGCAATGGGGGACTGCGTAAAGCGGCAGGAGGGGGAATAACGGACGCCAGACAGCTCGCCCCCGTGACCATAAAAACACATTTGCATACAAAAAGGTAAGACTTCATAAAGTATTTTTGTAGGTCTCAAAGGGGGCACAATAACAACAGGAACCTTTCTAGAAGCAGCCCAGGAGCTGCAGAGGGGAATCTATTACTTTCATTGTGAAATTTCTGCTGACAGTTTCCCTTTAACTGGTAGGGGAGCCAGGATAAAGCAGAGCTGAACCTGTTGGGAAGCTAGGACCCAGCAGCTCCACAGGCAGGAGACCACTGATCGGTAAGCTAATAGAAGCCTGTAGATGTCACTCTGCATAGGTTATTACTGGCCAGTGCTATCTGCAGGAGAGAGAAGTGCTGATTGCACGGTCTCCTCAGCTTCCTGATTCCCCGTGTGTCTGCAGCAGTGAGAAGCCACACGGGGAATCAGAGAGAACAGCTGCAGAGAAACGCAGGCTTCGGGACTGGGGATGTCCGCTCTGGGGGAGGGGGGGGTCAGCTCTGCTGCAGGGGGGTCGCTCTGCTGCAGGGGGTGATTCATACCTCAGCAGCAGTCACAGGAGTTTCAAGGTGCGCGCTCGACTCTGTAATGAATAGAAGGGAGAAACAGCGAGGCGGGGCTACAGTGGGTGGGCGGAGCCACGGGACAAACAGCCTCACGGGCGGGACTCGGGATCAAAGGCTCAAAAGAGGGACTGTCCCGCTGTATCCGGGACGGTTGGGAGGTATGGATATGGTGAACAGCCATCCCACCCATCTCTTTAGCTGTCCACAACAAACCCGGCCAGGTAATACAAATGAACCCTCTCAGCACGTAATGTGCTGGAGTACTACATCTGGGTTCACATCACTGATTGCAGCAGTGGCAGCGACACATATCTCCCCTCGTGTACATCACCAGTGATCACATCACAGAACTCATCATAAGGCCGAAGTCACACTTGCACGAGTCTCGCATTGCATCACCCGGCAGCCGCACACTCTCCTGACAGAAGCGGGTCAGCTGCATGTATTTCTATGCAGCTGCACGCTCCTGTCAGGAGAGTGTGCGGCTGCCAGGTGATGCGATGCGAGACTCGCGCAAGTGTGTGACTCCAGCCTTATTTTGATACACAGCCATGATAAAGCCCGACAGCTGGGGGTCTGCAGGTGTGGGCTTTATCTATGCTGGTATCCGAATACAGGGACCCTGCTCCAATTGTTTTATTTATTCATTCATTTATTTTTATACCATGATACTCACCTGCAGACAGTTGCACTGCTTTCCCTGCCCACCGGCCGTCCTGACGCCTGTGATTGACATACTGCCACTCAGGGTGGGGGCACATCTAACTGCAACCAATTACATGCGCCCATGAACTGGGAAAGCAGTGAATATTCAATGAGGGTTAATTGTTGGCTTTGGAAGGGAAAGCATGACCTGGAAGCAGCTTGCCGCCATGACGGAGGTTCGGTGAGTACACCGTGCGCGCTCCTACCCCCATATCCCTTCTACCAACAGTTTTAATCTCCAGTTTTTGTTTCCCATAGACTTATCCAGGTTTTTGTTTTTTTTTTAAATTTAGCAGGGACACGCCAGTCCCGATTTTCTGCGAGATCACCCAGCTCTAGAAATGACATCCCTCTGTGAATTAATCCTTAGGTGTAGTGATGATTTTAACTCCACGGTTGTCGGCTGACGTGTGAATGGTGGATTCGGCTACAGATGCGGGAGTGGCTGCCATGTGAACAGTGGTATGGCTACTGATGGGAGAGCTGCTGCCGTGTCAATGGTGGGAACAGCCACGGATGGGAGAGTAGTTGCCATATGAACGGTGAGTACGGCTACTGATGGGAGAGTGGCTGCCATGTGAATGGTGGGTATAGCCACTGATGGGAGAGCGACTGCCGTGGGAATGGTGTTTGGCCACTGATGGGAGAGCGGCTGCTGTGTGAATGGTGGGTACGGCCGCTGATGGAAGAGCGGCTGCTGTGTGAATGGGTAGTATGGCCATTGATGGGAGAGCATTAAAGAGAGAGCGACCTCGCATCACCCCTTGTAGTTGCTCAGGAGGAAAAATATATATATTGACAAGGATAACTCCGGCACACTACCAATTTCCCATAAGGTGTCAAGGAACACAGTAGAATTGATGTTAAACTCCTTTTCTTTTATTTTGTTGGTGCAAAATGTGAAAAAAAAGTGCTGTACAATTGCCCACCAGGTGACAACGTTTCGGCCTATCGGCCTTCTTCAGGTCGGACAGACTGGATACAATATTTACAGGTGTGAGAAAAAAACAAAATAGAACAAAAGGACGTTCATCAATGTTTAGTCATATCAGTATTTTACAGTATAAAATACGCAATATATGGTCAAGGGAGTCATGGAGAGACAGTGGTAAAGAATCATAGGTACACAACAGCAGGCAGAAATAGGAGTTAAGGTATTTAACCGAGCCTCAGGGTAGGAAGCAAACGCAAGGATGGTTATTGTGTGTGGACACGGTAGGTTCGTGCAGAGTGGGTAACATGGTCTGACATAGGGTGACCTAGGGTGACCATGGGAGGTGGAGAATGTGGTAGGTCAGCTCACCTAGATTCCAACAGGACATGAAGTTAGTTGGGTATGTAGGGTACATACGTACGCGCTCAATCTGTCGTGTGGACACTGGATAAATAATTTTAAACAAGTGTATTTAATGTAATAAATCCTAGGAATCAGACCATGCAGTCGTAAAGTAATGGTGAGAGCGTACCATATGTGGAGTCACACAGTAGATAGGACTGGTATATCGGGATGGCTCATAAAGGGATGTAGATTTATGGCAGGTGGTTCTAGAGATAAAGAAAATCAGAATATACTGGTTATGGTATTTATATATGAGTCAAAAAAAGGGGGATATATAGGTATGACTCATTATAGAGTCTGTGAAACCGATACAAGGCTAATATGATAGCAATAACGGTACGCCACCAGGTCATACACGGAAGATGTACTACCATCAGGGTGTGTGTGTGTCATATCTGTGTATGGGATCAATATAGTCACTATGGAAGTAGGATTCCTTACACCTTATGGGAAATTGGTAGTGTGCCGGAGTTATCCTTGCCAATTGATGGGAGAGCAGCTGCCCTGTCAATCGTGGGTACGGCCGCTGATGGGAGACCTGTGTGAATGGTGGGTACGGCCACTGATATGACAGCGGCTGCCATGTGAATAGTGGGTACGGCTAGTGATGCGAGAGCAGCTGCCATGTAAATGGTGGGTAGGATCCCTGATGGGAGAGCGGTTGCCATATAAATGGTGGGTATGGTCGCTGATGGGAGAGGGGCTGCCATGTGAATGGTGGGTACGGCCACTGATGGGAGAGCGTCTGTGGTGTTAATGGTGGGTATGGTCTCTAATGGGAGAGCGTCTGTGGTGTGAATGGTGGGTACGGTCACTGATGGGAGAGCGTCTGTGATGTGAATGGTGCGTACGGTCACTGATGGGAGAGCGTCTGTGGTGTGAATGGTGGGTACGGTCACTGATGGGAGTGCGGCTGTGGTGTGAATGGTGGGTACGGTCACTGATGAGAGAGCGTCTGGTGTGAATAGTGGGTACGGTCACTGATGGGAGTGCGTCTGTGGTGTGAATGGTGGGTACGGTCACTGATGGGAGAGCGGTTGCCATATAAATGGTGGGTATGGTCGCTGATGGGAGAGGGGCTGCCATGTGAATGGTGGGTACGGCCACTGATGGGAGAGCGTCTGTGGTGTTAATGGTGGGTATGGTCTCTAATGGGAGAGCGTCTGTGGTGTGAATGGTGGGTACGGTCACTGATGGGAGAGCGTCTGTGATGTGAATGGTGCGTACGGTCACTGATGGGAGAGCGTCTGTGGTGTGAATGGTGGGTACGGTCACTGATGGGAGTGCGGCTGTGGTGTGAATGGTGGGTACGGTCACTGATGAGAGAGCGTCTGGTGTGAATAGTGGGTACGGTCACTGATGGGAGTGCGTCTGTGGTGTGAATGGTGGGTACGGTCACTGATGGGAGAGCGGTTGCCATATAAATGGTGGGTATGGTCGCTGATGGGAGAGGGGCTGCCATGTGAATGGTGGGTACGGCCACTGATGGGAGAGCGTCTGTGGTGTTAATGGTGGGTATGGTCTCTAATGGGAGAGCGTCTGTGGTGTGAATGGTGGGTACGGTCACTGATGGGAGAGCGTCTGTGATGTGAATGGTGCGTACGGTCACTGATGGGAGAGCGTCTGTGGTGTGAATGGTGGGTACGGTCACTGATGGGAGTGCGGCTGTGGTGTGAATGGTGGGTACGGTCACTGATGAGAGAGCGTCTGGTGTGAATAGTGGGTACGGTCAGTGATTGGGAGTGCGTCTGTGGTGTGAATGGTGGGTACGGTCACTGATGGGAGAGCGTCTGTGGTGTGAATGATGGGTACGGTCACTGATGAGAGAGCGTCTGTGGTGTGAATGGTGGGTACGGTCACTGATGGGAGTGCGGCTGTGGTGTGAATGGTGGGTACGGTCACTGATGGGAGGGCGTCTGTGGTGTGAATGGTGGGTACGGTCACTGATGAGAGAGCGTCTGTGGTGTGAATGGTGGGTACGGTCACTGATGGAAGTGCGGCTGTGGTGGGAATGGTGGGTACAGTCACTGATGGTAGAGCGTCTGTGGTGTGAATTGTGGGTACGGTCACTGATGAGAGAGCGTCTGTGGTGTGAATGGTGGGTACGGTCACTGATGAGAGAGAGTCTGTGGTGTGAATGGTGGGTACGGTCACTGATGGGAGTGCGTCTGTGGTGTGAATGGTGGATACGGTCACTGATGGGAGAGCGTCTGTGGTGTGAATGGTGGGTACGGTCACTGATGAGAGTGCGGCTGTGGTGTGAATGGTGGGTACGGTCACTGATTGGAGTGCGGCTGTGGTGTGAATGGTGGGTACAGTCACTGATGGGAGAGAAGCTGCCGTGTGAATGGTGGGTACGGCCACTGATATGAGAGCGGCTGCCATGTGAACAGTGGGTACGGCTAGTGATGCGAGAGCAGCTGCCGTGTAAATGGTAGGTACTGTCCTTGATGGGAGGTCGGTTGCCATGTAAATGGTGGGTACGGTCACTGATGGAGAACCGTTGCTGTGTAAATGGTGGGTACGGTCTCTGATCGGAGAGTGGCTGCCGTGTAAATGGTGGGTACGGTCACTGAATGGGAGAGCGGCTGCCGTGTGAATGGCGGGTACGGTCTCTGATGGGAGACCGGCTCCCGTGTGAATGGTGGGTACGGTCACTGATTGGAGTGCGGCTGTGGTGTGAATGGTGGGTACAGTCACTGATGGGAGGGCGTCTGTGGTGTGAATGGTGGGTACGGTCACTGATGAGAGAGTGGCTGCTGTGTGAATGGTGGGTACGATCACTGATGGGAGAGCGGCTGCTGTGTGAATGGTGAGTAGGGTGAATGATGGGCACCAGCACATATGAGGAAGGCACAGGGAGCAGGTTGCACTTGCCTGTCTGGATGCGACGCTGAGAGTTGCTGTGCCGGCGGGGGGTGCATAAGCCAGCGGGTAACTGCAGTTTGTGGCTGTGTTCCCTGCAGGTCCTGCCTTTCCCGTGAGTGCCGTGACTGCCGAGGGCAGAGCCATGCACTGTAAGGCTCTGCGCAGCGAATACATGAAGCGCTTTCGAGACCCCGAGTGGGAGGCATGCAGGAGCTGCTATGAGGAGATGCTGAAGTACCGGCTGGGCCGGCGGATGCTGGAACATGCACATAACCCCTGGTTGTGGGACGGCTGGGACGGCAGCTCTGGCTCCAGCAGTGGTCACTCCACACCACCCACTAATCTGTGTGAGCCCAAAGCACTGGAGCGAGGCCAGCCTTCATACACGCCGGCACCTGCCAAACAGCCAGAGGGCACGGCCGGACCGAGGGCACCATGCAGCCCAGCGGCAGAGAGAAGTGGAGACGACCCCCTCTCACAGGGTATGTTCTGTTCTATGCCATGTATGTATGTATGCCATACCCACATCAAATTCAGTTGAATCCAAACTGGGTTTAGGTATTAAAGCTGGCATCAAAGTGGGCAAGCCGCTTCTTTTCACTGATTAATTTAAGTAACTGGTGTTTTAAAAGGGTTACATTAATTTGGGCAACTGATATCACATTGCCAACACACAGAGCGGTATACGCCTCTAATTCAGCTCAAAAGGTGGCCCGATAGGCTCTAAGCATAAAAGCCGGCATCAAAGTGGGTGAATGGCCACTAGTGTTTTTAAAAATAAAAATCATTTTGGGCCACAAATATCACTCCGCAGACTTACAGATCGAAGCCACTCTTTAAACTTGGTTCTCTCTATTCTCGCCCAAACAGGTTCTGGGCATAAAAGCTATCATCAAAATGGGCAAACTGATTCGAAAAAGTGTTGTTTATGCACCACTCCAGTGTTTTTGTTTTTTTATTTTAACGCTGAAGTGGTGCTTTAAGACGTAACCGTCATTTTAATTTTGATTTCATAAACCAATAGTACACATGAAAATAAGCAACTTTGTAATATATCTTATTAGGCAAAATTGCTTCGTTGTCTGCCAGAATTGATCAGTCATTATGAAAATTCGCAATTTGGAGGTAAAATCTGTATTCAGTGAAGACTTTCCCATTACGGAGATAGATGGCAGTTGGTGCTGATGAGATTCTAAGATGACGGGAGGAGGGAGGACCTAGTTAAAAAAAACTGTGTGGGTTCCCCCCTATTTTTCATAATCATCCAAGGCACAGCAGATCGCTGGGGGCTGTATTATCAGGGTTGGAAGACCCATGGTTATTTGGCCTTTCCCAGCCTAAAAATAACAGCCCGCAGCATCCTAAGCAGTGGCGCATCCATTAGATGTGTTGATTATGGCTCATGTCCCAGCTCTTCCCGATTGCCCTGGTGCAGTGGCAATTCGAGTAATTGTTTATGGGGTTCATGCCAGCTGTAAATTGACAGTTGGCAGCAAGCTCTGGTGTTAGTAATGGAGAAATGTCTATCAGACACCCCCATTACTAACCCAGTAAATGTAGATAGAAACACAAAACAAATAAAAAAAATATTTTATTTAGAAAAATATCCCCCAACTCAAGCCTTCATTCATCAATTTATTTAAAAAAAAAAAAAATATTCCAACGTAACCCATATGGAGGACCCATGACGCCCCCCCCCCCCCCAACTCAGTGGCCCAGCCTATAAAGAACAGTCAGCGAACGAGCCCCATAGGCTTGAACAGTATGAGGTCACGGCAGTTCACAGCCGCCGTATCACACAGTAGTGTGAGAACCACCGGCGACAGTGACGTCATGAGGTCTTTGCAGTTCACAGCAGCCGACTCACACAGAAAGTAGTGCGGGAGCTGACGCATCTCCTGTAACCGTCAGCAGTTCTCCTGCTACCATGTAACACGGTTGCTATTAACTGTGGGGACTTCATGAGGTCACAGCAGTTCACTGTTGCCAGCGGTTCTCACACAGCACAGCGTGAGAGCCAGCAGTGGTTGCTGTTCCAGTTTATAGGATTTGTTCATTCTCTGAGCGTTCTTCATGGGGTGGGCTACTGAGTCGGGGAATGTTGTAGGACCTCCACGTGGATTATGTCGGAATTTCAAGGCTTTTTTCACAGCTGGCATCAACCCCATTAACCATTATCCCGATTGACTCTGCACCAGGGCAATCGGGAAGAACTTGGTACAGCACCAGAAGTAGTGCTTCTAATGGATGCACTACTTCTGGGGCAGCTCTAGGCTGCTATTTTTAGGCTGGGAAAGACCTAATAACCAAGGCCCTTCCTACCCTAAAAGTACCCCAGCTATCAGCTTTACCTTGACTGGTTATGAAAAATGGAGGGGATCCCACACTGTTTTGTTTTTTTTGTTTTTTAAATTATTTAATAAAAAAAAAAGCGTGGGATCCCCTCTACTTTTCATAACCAATCAAGGTAAAGATGACAGCTGAGGGTTGCAGTCTGCAGCTGCTGCTTTACCTATGCTGGTTTTAAAAAATAGGAGGAACTCCATGTCATTTTTCCCCTTTATTTATTTTTATATCATTAGATAAATATATATTTATAATTTTTCTAGGTTTACACATCTTTTGCACAAAAAAAAATTAATTTCAGTATCATAGTTTTTTTCCCAGTACCTGTCACACAGATGTCACATGCACACATAGATAACACACTGCCAAAACAGACCGTGCAACATGTGCGTTTTTTCCAACAGACCTGTGAAGAGGGCCTTCTGTGCACGCTGCTTTTTTTTTGTACAGTTTTGGGTGCAGTTTGTGGTCCTAAACTGCATGTATGACCTTCCCCAGCAAAGTCTATGAGAAATTCGAAAGGCTGTGTGCACATTGCTTCTTTTTTGCCTGCAGTTTTGCAGGTTGCAGAAAAAAGAAACAGCATGTCACTTTTTTTCTGCATTTTTCCCTGCATTGTGCCATTAACAATGTTAAAAAAACGCAGGGGAAAAAAAACAGGGCTGTGGAGTCGGAGTTCATTTTGGTGGAGTCGGAGTCGGTATAAAATGGACCGACTCCGACTCCTAAAATATATAATACATTGGGTACAGTAGTTCAATGTATTATATAGAGAATGTGCTGAATATATTTTCATAGGAATTTGTGAAAGTTATGAAATGTCCTATAAATGGATGTTCCATTCCTCATCTAAGGCTACATTCACACACAGCGTTTTTGCTGCGTTTTTTGAGGATACGTTTTTCAGCTGCAAAAGCAGATCAGCTTTTTAAAAAACTGCATCACCTGAAAGGTTTTTGAGCTCATAGATAATGTTTTCAATAGCAAAAGCAGATTAGAAAAACTCCACACAAACTGATATGCTCATTCTTTGTGAGTATCCATTTTTGAGCCCAAAAATGGATCCTCACAAAACGATGTGTCTGAATGTCATATCTTGAAACCCATTGACTTTGCTGGGATGCCCAGAGTCACTGCATTTCCCTGCAAAAACCGGATCCGCAAAAACGCTGTTTGTGAATGTATGTAGCCTCAGACTCTAGGCTTTGTCTTAGCTGAGATAAGTCTGTGCTGCACTTGAGCACCAGTGAAGCTCCTCCTCTACAGGCAAGGGTAAAAAGTAACCACACTCAGAAAAAAGGAAGGCCTGCACTAGATGAAAAATATTTTTTCTGTCAATGTATGACAAGTGACCCAGATGAAAACAAATGCTGTGAAGCCAAAATCAGTGCATACTCAGGCAGTGATAAAAATGCTCCTACAAGAGCTTCCAATCTAAAAAGACATTTACAACGCTTCTACCCAGAAGTTTTCAAAGCTGTGACTGTGAAAAATAACAGCAGCACCAAGAAACCAGTGCCCAGTGCACTAACATTAACAAGATATTTTGTAAGTGACAAAGTTACTGTAACAATGTTCAGAGCACGGTATCTTGTATGCCGTAGCGACCGCATGATAACACAGGCCTCACTATTTGGTTGTGAATTTGGTTAACATTTTATTCAGGTGCAGAAAGGGTTAACAAATTTTCAGTCAGTGGCTCTGAGGTATTCTGGCTCTGACAGGTTTAGTCTGGTTTTTGCGCGCCCGTTTTGCTGCCAGCTGATTGGATCAGCTGGGAGAAAGTGCGGGTAATTTTAACTATAAAAGTAGCTGCTTCCGTCAGCTGGCTGTCAGAAGAATTGAAGATCAAGAAGAACACCCACCCCCCCCCCCGGAGAAAGACTACTTCATGAGCTGCTCTCGTCGTGACATTTGTTAGTGGGAAAGTCGCCAGTTTTACTGGTGGACTGGTTGGTTATGGACTTCTTTTTGAAAGTATTGGGTAAAGTCGCCAGTTTTACTGGCGGACTGGTTGTTTATGGTATATGGTTATGGAAGAATTTTAATAAAATATTGGTTTTAATTATTTATTAATTAATTTATTTATTATGTAACCCTTAATAAATGTCACGGCCATTTTATGCCATTTACTTTATTCAAGTGTGGTGTCTTTAATTTAATGGGTAGGCCTTGTGTTGTCATGACAGCAGATATGTTTAAAAGACAGCTCATACAGCTTGTTGTGAAGGACAGTCTACCATTATCATTATTTGCACGGCCAGCTTTTACAGCTCTTAATGGAGTAATGGCCCGCAAACTTGGTGTTTCTCTGGAAAGAGAAAATATTAGAATATTAGTGATTGAAGAAGCCCTTAAACAAAAGGAAGATCTTAAAAAGACTCTCAAAAGACGCTTTATGTTTCTTAAAATGGATGCCTGCACACATCACAGAGTCAACTATTTTGCCATCAATGTTTGATATGTTTGTGACAACAAAGAAATTGTTACCAAGTCACTGGCAGGGAAACAAGCAAGGAAACCAGTTCCTGGACAGAGATTACACACAATTAGAGTATAATAGCAATTAGTGTATGTGTTTTAAAATATAACTTTTAATAAATATAATTAAAACCTAAAAAAGGTACCTAAATAAGCAAAGATTACCACCGGATTGACCTGTGGACAAAATTGCACAATCGCCCAAAATTGGGCCCTATTGACATACAACGTGGCTAAACCCCAAGAGGACGATAAGGCAGGGACAGTGGTCCTAGGCTCTGCCACGTATAAATATCAACAGGGGAAGCCTCAGTTACTTTAGTAGGTGACACCAAAAGAACTGAGTATACCCCATGTTGAATATTTTTGAAAATCTGCACAAGACCAAACAGGAAATAAGGTCCAAGTATAAAGCAACAAGGACAGTGGTCCTAAAGCTGCTTTCACACTACGTTCATACAAGTGCCCTCCCCTCTGTGCCGCCTTTGTGATAGGAAGGACATGACGGACTGCGGATCATCTGAATGGGTGAGATCCTTCCTTTATATCTGCTAAATTATACATGTGTATACTTTGAAGTGTATGGGGTATTTTTCTTTGGGATCAATTGATCATTGAGGTTTCACCTGTTATATTTATATATGATACCTCTTTTGATGTCCCTTGAATAATTGAGGTACAACTTAGGCTGCTTTCACACTACGTTTTTTTAACATGCCTCATGAGCGTTTTTTTGGTGCAAAAGCGGATCCTGTTTTTCCAAAGAAAAACGCATGCAAATGCATGTGTTATTTTACAGGATCCTGTCACTTGAAGTTTATGGGCGGGCATTGGAGTCATGTGATCGGGAGTGAAGGGAACTGAACGTGACAACCTGGAATTTCAGACGCAGCTGGGGTAAAAGAGAGAGGAGAGAGAAGAGGAGACAGAGGAGAGAAGAGAGTGCAGAGAGTGCGACTACAGAGAGTGAGACTGTGATCACGCCAGGCTGGTTTCTGGCCAAGCAGGATCCTGTCTATCAGCATGCCAGCGTTCACATGCGTTCGCATGCTGTTTAGTCAGGATCCAGCGATTTGCAGTATTTGGACGCAGCTCAAAAACGCTACAAGTAGCGTTTTTCAAAAATGTTAAAAAACTGCAAGTCGCTGGATCCTCACTATAACGCACACAAACGCATGTTGATGCAAGTCCATTGCAAATGCATTGAAATGAAAACGCATTTGCACTGGATCCGTTTTTGCGTTAAAAAAACGTTCATGACGCATGTTAAAAAAACGTAGTGTGAAAGCAGCTTTAGGACCACTGTCCTTGTTGCTTTATACTTGGACCTTATTTCCTGTTTGGTCTTGTGCAGATTTTCAAAAATATTCAACATGTATACTCAGTTCTTTTGGTGTCACCTACTGAAGTAACTGAGGCTTCCCCTGTTGTTATTTATACGTGGCAGAGCCTAGGACCACTGTCCCTGCCTTATCCCCCTCTTGGGGTTTAGCCACGTTGTATGTTAATAGGGCCCAATTTTGGGCGATTGTGCAATTTTGTCCACAGGTCAATCCGGTGGTAATCTTTGTTTATTTAGGTACCGTATTTTTCGGACCATAAGATGCACTTTTTTTCCTCCAAATTTGGGATGAAAGTGTGGGGTGCGTCTTATGGTCTGAATGCCTGCGAGGTAGTGAGCTGTGGGGAGGGAGCAGCTGTGGAGTGGGATCACAGGAGGCAGGGAGGGTCGCTGTTGCAGGATGCCGGCGGCTGGAGAAACCACGTGTACCCGCTGTTTAAAGTAAATGAATATTCATTAGCTGCTCCCCGCCCACCACTCTCCGCTCTCTTCAGTCAGTCACTAGAAGCGGCAGCAAATCAAATCAGCAAAGCAAATCAATACTTGTTTAATGTAAACAGCGGACACACGTGGGAGCTCCAGCCGCCGGCTTCCTTCGGCAGCTGGGGAAACTGTGTGTCCGCTGTTTAGGAGGCAGGAGCAGGGTGCCACTGCAGTCATGTCTGGCCCAGAGGAAGTGCAGATCACTGCAGTGTCCGGGCCAGAGCATGGCATACCATCACAGCACAGCCCGCAGTCTCTGTGCTGAGTGCTCACATTGCTTTCATTTTGATCCTTCCTCTGCACTAGAAACAAAGTCTCCCGTAGCTGACAAGGACCTGCAGTGATGTAATGAAGAGGGGTGGGCCAGAGCAGCACAGAACAGCACAGTGCCCCATCTCTTCATTACATCACTGCAGGTCCTCTTCAGATATGGGAGAGTTTGCTTCTAGTGCAGAGGAAGGACCAAACAAAGTTAGGTGAGCATCACATCTGTAAAATTAAGGCAATAAATAAATTTAGTATATAAAGGCATTACTGTATACCTGGACGGGGTTGGATCATTTTATATATATATATATATATATATATATATATTGAAGAAACCCAAGCATCGACCACCAGGGGAAGACTCGGCTCTCCTTTCAGCCCAATAAACAAAAGAATGTCCCAGGATCCATATGCTGGAACGATTTACATCTGCAAAGAATAATGTATTAGATCTGAAACAGCATCTTAACGTCATACCAACTTAGATACATACACCCTTTTCCACTGTGCCTATTTTTTTTTTATATATATATATATATATATATATATATACACACACACACACACA
Organism: Anomaloglossus baeobatrachus; assembly: GCF_048569485.1. Classification (NCBI taxonomy): domain Eukaryota; kingdom Metazoa; phylum Chordata; class Amphibia; order Anura; family Aromobatidae; genus Anomaloglossus; species Anomaloglossus baeobatrachus. The sequence goes on along the minus strand of NC_134355.1, from coordinate 214,409,845 downwards.
CACACACACACACACACACACTAGGTTGGAGGATCACACACATAAGGATGGGGAACATACAAATTCCTCGATGGGGGGCCATATCTACCTGGAAGGGGCCCAGAATGGGGGATATGAGTACAGAATTTGGGGATATTAACAGCGTCAGCAGCAGGCCCACTCCCCCCCATAACAGTGTGTCATGACCACATTTATTTACTTTATTTTTTTCTATTTTTTCTTCCTCTAAAAAAAGGGGTCTTATAGTCCGGTCCGTCTTATAGTCAGAAATACGGTACCTTTGTTAGGTTTTAATTATATTTATTAAAAGTTAGATTTTAAAACACATACACTAATTGCTATTATACCCAAGTCACTGGCAGTAAAAGATACTAAAGCTCATCACACCAGCCAGTTTCTCCAGACCTCAGTGGAAAAAATTAAGCAAGATTCCGAACTCAAAAAAGAACAGGTTCTTGCTATTGTAACGGACAATGCTTCAAACATGATAAGTACAATTAAACTGATGAATGAGAGTAATGAACAACAGCTAGAAGAAAATATAGGATTCAGTATGTTTGAGATGGAAGGCCACAGTGATGTTCATATAAATGAGGAGCAAACAGATATTACAACAGAAGAAGAGCAAAATGATACTTTAGAATTAGATGATCTTGTTGAAGCTGCTTCAAAACACTTTCATATTCATCACATGCGCTGTGTTGTGCACACGCTGCAGCTGGCATTAAGAGATAGTCTGCAAAAGGGACATGCTGGAAATCTGATTGGAAAAGTGAGGAAATTGGTTATTGCTGCCAGAACCCCTAAAATTGATTCCATGTTGAAGAGACGTGTTGGGAAAGGGGCAAATGTCGATCAAGCCACTCGGTGTGGCAGTACTTACTTAATGATTGAGTGATTGCTGGAACTAAAACAGTTTCTTATAGATATGGCGAACCCTCAAGTAACCCTAAATTAAGGTCAGTGGACACAGCTGGCTGAATTGAAGGAATTGCTTAATCACTCATTTACTATGACTAAAAAATTACAAGCTGAGGATTTAACTCCTGGCATTTTCATAAGAAAGTGGAAGAACTTGCTATTTTGCCTGTCTCAAAGAGGAGCTTTAATCGCAGATGGGATTCTTGCTTCAATGAAACAGAGAGAGACACAGCTATTGGAAAATAAAATTCTTGTGGCCGCTGTTTAAGTGGACCCAAGTCATGGTATACTGCTTGATTTGATGATCAACAACTTACTAAAGGAAAAGAAGCTCTGACTGAGGTAGCAGTTAGGATCAGTGGCCTACAGGATTGCCAGGTGCAAGGTTCCTGACAGTGATACTGCTGCCGTGTCTTCATCCTCATCAGATGAGGAGTTTAACTTTGACAAGTATTTGTATGACATGGAGCAGACAAAGCGTTGCCGCAAGGAAAAAGATTTCACTCCGTCTCCTATAGCAAGCAGACTGACCATATTTCAGCAAAATTTTTCGCTTTCTCTCAAAGAAATAGAAAAATTCAACCGTTCATCAAAACTGACTGTGCATGAGGCAATTCCTTATAACCGGAAATTGTTAGAGATGTTGCCCATGTGATTACGGCCTTGCCTCCAACCCAAGTTACTGTAGAGAGGTTGTTCTCTAGCCTTGAAATTATTAGGTCAGATTTTAGGTCCTCTATGAAGGAGGATCTGATGGAGGCAATTCTATTTCTTACAACAAATTCATTCATTGTATTACATAGTATTTACATACAGTGCCTACAAGTAGTATTCAACCCCCTTCAGATTTAGCAGGTTTGATAAGATGCAAATAAGTTAGAGCCTGCAAACTTCAAACAAGAGCAGGATTTATTAACAGATGCATAAATCTTATAAACCAACAAGTTATGTTGCTCAGTTAAATTTTAATAAATTTTCAACATAAAAGTGTGGGTCAATTATTATTCAACCCCTAGGTTTAATATTTTGTGGAATAACCCTTGTTTGCAATTACAGCTTTATAAGACCTGATCAGGCCGGAACAGGTCTCTGGAGTTATCTTGGCCCACTCCTCCATGCAGATCTTCTCCAAGTTATCTAGGTTCTTTGGGTGTCTCATGTGGACTTTAATCTTGAGCTCCTTCCACAAGTTTTCAATTGGGTTAAGGTCAGGAGACTGACTAGGCCACTGCAACACCTTGATTTTTTCCCTCTTGAACCAGGCCTTGGTTTTCTTGGCTGTGTGCTTTGGGTCGTTGTCTTATTGGAAGATGAAATGACGACCCATCTTAAGATCCTTGATGGAGGAGCGGAGGTTCTTGGCGAAAATCTCCAGGTAGGCCGTGCTATCCATCTTCCCATGGATGCGGACCAGATGGCCAGGCCCCTTGGCTGAGAAACAGCCCCACAGCATGATGCTGCCACCACCATGCTTGACTGTAGGGATGGTATTCTTGGGGTCGTATGCAGTGCCATCCAGTCTCCAAACGTCACGTGTGTGGTTGGCACCAAAGATCTCGATCTTGGTCTCATCAGACCAGAGAACCTTGAACCAGTCTGTCTCAGAGTCCTCCAAGTGATCATGAGCAAACTGTAGACGAGCCTTGACATGACGCTTTGAAAGTAAAGGTCCCTTACAGGCTCGTCTGGAACGGAGACCATTGCGGTGGAGTACGTTACTTATGGTATTGACTGAAACCAATGTCCCCACTGCCATGAGATCTTCCCGGAGCTCCTTCCTTGTTGTCCTTAGGTTAGCCTTGACTCTTCGGACAAGCCTGGCCTCGGCACGGGTGGAAACTTTCAAAGGCTGTCCAGGCCATGGAAGGCTAACAGTAGTTCCATAAGCCTTCCACTTCCGGATGATGCTCCCAACAGTGGAGACAGGTAGGCCCAACTCCTTGGAAAGGGTTTTGCACCCCTTGCCAGCCTTGTGACCCTCCACGATCTTGTCTCTGATGGCCTTGGAATGCTCCTTTGTCTTTCCCATGTTGACCAAGTATGAGTGCTGTTCACAAGTTTGGGGAGGGTCTTAATTAGTCAGAAAAGGCTGGAAAAAGAGATAATTAATCCAAACATGTGAAGCTCATTGTTCTTTGTGCCTGAAATACTTCTTAATACTTTAGGGGAACCAAACAGAATTCTGGTGGTTTGAGGGGTTGAATAATAAATGACCCTCTGAATAAACTTTTCACAATTTAAAAATAAAATAAAAAAAGAAATAACATTCTTTTTTGCTGCAGTGCATTTCACACTTCCAGGCTGATCTACAGTCCAAATGTCACACTGCCAAGTTAATTCCGAATGTGTAAACCTGCTAAATCTGCAGGGGGTTGAATACTACTTGTAGGCACTGTATATACAGTACAGACCAAATGTTTGGACACACCTTCTCGATCAAAGAGTGTTCTAAATTTTCATGACTCTGAAAAACTATGAATTAACCCATGTGGAATGAAATACTTAACAAAAAGGTGTGAAACAACTGATATGTCTTGGATTCTAGGTTCTTCAAAGTAGCCCTTTTACTTTGATTGCTGCTTTCCACACTCTTGTCATTCTCTTGATGAGCTTCAAGAGGTAGTCACCAGAAATGGTCTTCCAACAGTCTTGAAGGAGTTCCCAGAGATGTTTAGCACTTGTTGGCTCTTTTGCCTTCACTCTGCAGTCCAGCTCACCCCAAACCATCTCGATTGAGTTCAGGTCTGGTGACTGTGGAGGCCAGGTCAACTGGCATAGCACCCCATCACTTTCCTTCTTAGTCAAATCGCCCTTACACAGCCTGGAGGTGTGTTTGGGGTCATTGTCCCTGTTGAAAAATAAATGATGGTCCAACTAAACGCAAATCGGATGGAATAGCATGCCGCTGCAAGATGCTGTGGTAGCCATGCTGGTTCAGTATTGCTACAGAAATTAGACTTAGTCTAAAGTTTAAATAGAACATCAATAAGGGCATCAATGCACACAGTTCTTTGAAAAAATATGACAAATTATTTATTATGCGTGACATATAAAGGACATACACAGACGATTTTAAAATCAACACAGCAAAAAGTTGGGTGGTGTGACAATAAGTGGGGCTTATTATATATTGCACATTGCAAGTAAGAGCTCTAAGAAGACAGATACAATAATATCAATAATAGACAAAGAGACCCATGTATTGGTCTGCAAGGGTTAAATAACCTCTGATCACAGCAACCAGTAAGGGGTACTTCACACACAGCGAGATCGCTACTGAGATCGCTGCTGAGTCACGTTTTTTGTGACCTCATTAGCGATCTCGCTGTGTGTGACACTGAGCAGCGATCTGGCCCCTGCTGTGAGATCGCTGCTCGTTGCACACAGTGCTGGTTCATTTTTTTATTGTTGCTCTCCCGCTGATAAGCACACATCGCTGTGTGTGACAGCTAGAGAGCAACAATCCTGAATGTGAAGGGAGCAGGAGCCGGCGTCTGACAGCCTGCGGTAAGCTGTAACCAAGGTAAACATCGGGTTACCAAGGTGGTTACCCGATATTTACCTTCGTTACAAGCCTCCGCAGCTCTCACGCTGCCAGTGCCGGCTCCTGCTCCCTGCACACGCTAAGTTAAGCGGTGTGAGCTGGTAACTAAGGTAAACATCGGGTAACCATACCCGATGTTTACCTTAGTTACCAGTGTCCGCAGCTTCCAGACGCCGGCTCCGTGCAAGCGCAGCGTTGCTTGCACGTTGCTGCTGGCTGGGGGCTGGTCACTGGTCGCTGGTGAGATCTGCCTGTTTGACAGCTCACCAGCGACCATGTAGCGATGCAGCAGCGATCCTGACCAGGTCAGATCGCTGGTCGGATCGCTGCTGCATCGCTAAAGTGTGAAGGTACCCTAAATGTATAAGGGAAAGGATCAAAACTGGTCGATGATGAATAATAATGAATACTACAAAGCAGATAGTTACAATACCAGTTAGCTTAACAAATAGAATATAGATATAGCTGTAACCATGCAAAGTGAAAGCAGCCTGATAATAAGTTTAGTAAACAATGGCCAGAGCTACTGTGAAGGATAAGGGGTGCTTCACACATAGCGAGATCGCTACCGAAATCGCTGCTACGGCACTGTTTTGGTGACGCAACAGTGACCTCATTAGCGATCTCGCTGTGTGTGACACTGAGCAGCGATCTGGGCCCTGCTGCGAGATCGCTGCTCGTTACACACAGCCCTGGTTCGTTTTCTTCAAAGGCGCTCTCCCGCTGTGACACACAGATCGCTGTGTGTGACAGCGAGAGAGCGACGAAATGAAGCGAGCAGGGAGCAGGAGCCGGCATCTGGCAGCTGCGATAAGCTGTAACCAGGGTAACCAAGGTGGTTACCCGATATTTACCTTAGTTACCAGCCTCCGCAGCTCTCACGCTGCCTGTGCTGCCGGCTCCGGCTCTCTGCACATGTAGCTGCAGTACACATCGGGTTAATTAACCCAATGTGTACTGTAGCTAGGAGAGCAAGGAGCCAGCGCTAAGCAGTGTGCGCGGCTCCCTGCTCTCTGCACATGTAGCTGCAGTACACATCGGGTTAATTAACCCGATGTGTACTGTAGCTAGGAGAGCAAGGAGCCAGCGCTAAGCAGTGTGCGCGGCTCCCTGCTCTCTGCACATGTAGCGATATTATGATCGCTGCTGCGTCGCTGTGTTTGACAGCTAAGCAGCGATCATAACAGCGACTTACCAGGTCGCTGGGACTTCACAGAAAATGGTGACGTAACAGCGACGTCGTTGTCGCTGTCGCTATGTGTGAAGCACCCCTAACACAATTAAAGATTAGATAACGTAGCTAATCCTGGCACAATAGCATTTCAAAAGCTTTCAGTAATGAAAAATATAAAGGCAGGCTGCAGGTCAGATAGCCATGGTAAACAGCAAAGACACCTATCACTGCTAGCAGGGATAATGTGCCCTAAGCAGAAAGAGCTCAGCCGGGAAAGATACCCACCAATGTGTTAAACCTCACCAGTGCACACCGCCCACACCTGACGCGCGTTTCGCAATGGCTTAGGGCACATTATCCCTGCTAGCAGTGATCGGTGTCTTTGCTGTTTAACTTATTATCAGGCTGCTTTCACTTTGCATGGTTACAGCTATATCTATATTCTATTTGTTAAGCTAACTGATATTGTAACTATCTGCTTTGTAGTATTCATTATTATTCATCATTGACCAGTTTTGATCCTTTCCCTTATACATTTACTGGTTGCTGTGATCAGAGGTTATTTAACCCTTGCAGACCAATACATGGGTCTCTTTGTCTATTATTGATATAATTGTATCTGTCTTCTTAGAGCTCTTACTTGCAATGTGCAATATATAATAAGCCCCACTTATTGTCACACCACCCAACTTTTTGCTGTGTTGATTTTAAAATCGTCTGTGTATGTTCTTTATATGTCACGCATAATAAATAATTTGTCATATTTTTTCAAACAACTGTGTGCATTGATGCCCTTATTGATGTTCTATTTAAACTTTAGACTAAGTCTAATTTCTGTAGCAATGTATGATATGGTGACTTTGGTCGATTAATAATATGTACACTATAAATTCCTGTACTCTATTGTTAATACAATGCTGGTTCAGTATGCCTTCAATTTTGAATAAATCCCCAACAGTGTCACCAGCAAAGCACCCACACACCATCACACCTCCTCTATGCTTCACGGTGGGAGCCAGGCATGTAGAATCCATCCGTTCACCTTTTCTGCGTCGCACAAAGACATGGTGGTTGAATCCAAAGATGTCACATTTGCACTCATCAGACCAAAGCACAGATTTCCACTGGTCCATTGTCCATTCCTTGTGTTCTTTAGCCCAAACCAGTCTCTTCTGCTTGTTGCCTGTCCTTAGCAGTGGTTTCCTAGCAGCTATTTTACCATGAAGGCCTGCTGCACAAAGTCTCCTCTGAACAGTTGTTCTAGAGATGTGTCTAATGCTAGAACTCTATGTGGCATTGACCTGGTCTCTAATCTGAGCTGCTGTTAACCTGCGATTTCTGAGGTTGGTGACTCGGATAAACGTATCCTCCGCAGCAGAGGTGACTTTTGGTCTTCCTTTCCTGGGGCGGTCCTCATGTGAGACAGTTTCTTTGTAGCGTTTATAAAGATAGATAACTCCAGCACACTATATGTTTCCCAAGGGGTTAAAGAAAACACAAACGTAGTTGATTTCAAATCCTTTTCTTTTATTCGATGTGCAAAAAAAGTGAAGGTGCTGTACAAACAGAAAGTCCGCCAGGTAACGACGTTTCGGCCAGAAGGCCTTCTTCAGGTTTGACAAACTAGAATCAACAGGAAACACTGGCAGGTGGAGATATAGGATACAAATAAGCGCTATCGACCTTAAAGGTATGCATAGTCACAGGCAGAGTAGATAGTGGCAAATGGGAACAACTCATATGAGGATGCGGTGGATACAATATTGGCTTAATGAAGGAGGGTATCTAAACATGAGATCAAACGGGGATCTCTGTGCGCTGTAACTGGAGGCCGTGCGCAAGAGGGTGAGCGAGAGATCCCAGAACTGCGGTAGCTCAATTGACATGTACTGTCCTAAGTTGTAGCTGAGGAAGTTTTTCAAAACCACGAGATAAAGGGGACACTGTATAGTCCACGGATAAATTAGACTATCTGAGACTTCAGAGGATTAGCCTAGGGAAGGGTCCATGAGGTATGGCTATAGAAGTCCAGGAGAATGCCAGGCATGTGCCTCTGGTGCAGCGTTAGCAGACCACGCATCCTGTGTGGTGCACAGTCTGGGATCACTCACCCTCTTGCGCACGGCCTCCAATTGCAGCGCTCAGAGATCCCCGTTTGATTTCATGTTTGGATACCCTCCTTCATTAAGCCAATTTTGTATCCACCGCATCCTCATATGAGTTGTTCCCATTTGCCACCATCTACTCTGCATGTGACTATGCATACCTTTACGGTCGATAGCGCTTATTTGTATCCTATATCTCCACCTACCAGTGTTTCCTGTTGATTCTAGTCTGTCCGACCCGAAGAAGGCCTTCTGGCCGAAACGTCGTTACCTGGCGGACTTTCTGTTTGTACAGCACCTTCTTCACTTTTTTTTGCACATCGAATAAAAGAAAAGGATTTGAAAACAACTACGTTTGTGTTTTCGTTAACCCCTTGGGAAACATATAGTGTGTAGGAGTTATCTATCTTTTTTTTCTCCTGAGCACCTATGCAAGGTGATGCGAGGTCTTTTCTCTCTTTGTAGCGTTTGATGGTTTTTGCCACTGCACTTGGGGACACTTTCAAAGTTTTCCCAATTTTGTGGACTGACTGACCTTCATTTCTTAAAGTAATGATGGCCACTCGTTTTTCTTTACTTAGCTGTTTTTTTCTTGCCATAATACAAATTCTAACAGTTTCTTTTCAGTTGTTTCACACTTGTTTGTTAAGTATTTCATTCCACATGTGTTAATTCATAGTTTTGATGCCTTCAATGTGAATCTACAATTTTCAGAGTCATGAAAATAAAGAGAAGTCTTTTAATGAGAAGTATCCAAACTTTTGGTCTGTACTATATAGATATATATATATATATATATAGATATATATATATATACATATATATATATACATATCTATATATATATATATATATATATAAAGTGTGTGTGTGTGTGTATATATATACATACACACATATATATATATATATATATATGAAAATATATAGCTATATAATCTATATTACATAGTGTATTGCATATTTACAATTTATTACAGTTTTTTGTGTTCCAATAAATATATTTTATGTTCTGATTGTATGATTCGTGCTCTCGGTACAATCGCAACATGCTGCGTTTTGCATTGAGTCTCAGCTCACGCACCCCCAACATCGCACTGCACTCTCATGTTATGAGACTACAGTGCGGTGCACGCATAGACAGACAGCGGAGGAGATGGGGAGAAAGCGCTCCCTTCATCTTCTCTGTTCCTGTGATGCGATCGTAAGATTGCATCACAGTCGCATGACCCTCGGCTGACGCATGCAGCAGAGGGTCATTAGCATATCGTTTCCGATGCTCTCGGTACGCAAGTGGACATGAGCCCTTAGGCTATGTGCGCACTAGAAAAAGGATTTTTCTCAAGAAATTTCTTAAGAAATTTCTTGAGAGTGAAGGATTAGCGCAGCTGTGTTAAAAAATGCACCAATAACGCACCGAAAAACGCATGCTTTTTTACTGCGTTTTGGTGCGGTTTTTATTCGTTTTTGGTGCGTTTTTTTGCAGGTTGGTCCCTGCGTTTTTTAATGCTTTAACAGCAATAAATAATATAGATAATAGATAATTGATAGATAAATAGATAGTGGATAGATAGATGGATAGACAGACAGATAGATAGATGGATAGATAGATAATGGATAGATGGGTGGAAAGATGGATAGATGAATTAAAAAAAAAATGTAAAAAAAAACAAACAACGTGGGGTCCCCCATATCTTTTGTAGCCAACTAGGGTAAAGCAGACGGCTGCAGCCTTCAGACCACAGCTGGCAGCTTTACTTTGGCTGGTAATCCAAAACAGAGGGCACCCCACACTGTTATTTTACATTAAATAAATAATTTAAAACAAAAGACGTGGGGTCCCAAATTGGATCACCAGCTAAGGTAAAGTGGACAGCTGTGGTCCGGTATTCTCAGACTAGGGAGGTCCACCACCGTTATTGGACACTCCCCAGCCTAAAAATAGGAGGCCACAGCCTCCCCAGAAGTGACGCATCCATTAGACGTGCCAATCCTGGCGCTTTGCCTTTGCCCCAACTCATCCCGTTGCCCTGGTACGGTGGCAAATGGGGTAATAAATGGGGTTGATACCAGATGTGTAATGTCACCTGGCATCAAGCCCTGGGGTTAGTGATGTCACGCGTCTATCAGATACCTGACATCACAACCCAGTCAGTAAGAAAAAAAAATAGACAACAAAAAAAGTTTTATTTGAAAAAACACTCACCAAAACATTCCCTCTTTCAACATTTTATTGAAAAGAACAATCAAATCCGGGTCCGGCGTAATGCAATAAGGGGGTCCCACGCAGATCCATACCATAGTCACTGTCCCAGTCAATGATGAACAGAACATTCCCCATTGGCTGGGAGAGTAGTGCAGTGACCTGAGCTAACATCAATAGGTCAGCCCAGGTCACTGCAGGGGATGACGAGCGCTGCTGTCAGGAGGTTTAATGAGATCATTACCTGCTGTGACGATCTCTGCACTCCTGACGTCAGCGCTGACACTGCCTTCCATTGCCCGCCGCGTTCTCAGCAGTATCGCGGGAGCCTGTGATGTCACCGCTAGTGACAGTCTCGGGCTGCCCGCGAGACGTGACGTGAGAACACAGCGGGCAATGGAAGGCAGTGACAGCGCTGACGTCAGGAGTGCAGGAGATCATCACAGCAGGTAATGATCTCATCTAACCTCCAGACAGCACCCGCGGCTGCCCGCACTGCAGTGTGAGAAGCTGCTGATACTGCAGTGCGGGCAGCCGAGGGGCTGGCAGGGAGCGGGACACAGACTGCACGGGCACCCGACGGAGGTCACACGGAAGTGCTTCCGTGCGGCTTCCAGGGATTGAATGGGATCTGTGTGTGTTTACTCTTTGATTAAATTCCTCTTCCTATTATAATGACATCACTTTCCTGCAAAACGCAGGGCAGTGATGAACATTATGTCCCGAAAAACGTGAAATAACGAGGGAATAATGCAGGAAAACGCAATGAAACACACAGAGTTTGCTACCTGCGTTATTCCCTGCGTGATTTCATGATTACATTACAGTCAATGGAGAGAATAACGCAGTTAGCTGCAGAAAAGAAGTGACATGCACATTCTTTTTATCAAGAAAATCTACTGAAAGAATTTTCTTAAGAAAAAAATGCAGTGTGCGGACAGCTAATTTTTTTGCCATAGGTTTTGCTGGGAAATGTCTGCAGAAAGGTGCAACCATTTTCTCAAGAAATTTCTGCAGCAAAAACGCAAAAAACGCAGTGTGTGAACATAGCCTTATACAAACTATTCACTGTGCTGAAGGACCTGTGTGAGGTCATACCCATGTGACCAGGAGGGGCAGGGCCTCACACTGGTCCTTCAGCACAGTGAATAGTTTGTATAATACTTACCAATGAAGAACAGAGACGGAGTAACAACAGGCAGGGGGCGGGAATCCATCAGAATACCCACCCAGAGATTATCTGCTCTGTTGCTCATGCCACTCAAGTAGCTGCTGAATTTATAAACTTCACTTTCTTGATTTGAAAACCTAAACATCCGAGCTGACCACTAATGGTATGTAGATAAGCAGCCTAATAGTGCCAATATAGCACTGGTTTTACCTTAAGGTACCGTCACACTAAGCGACGCTCCAGCGATCCCACCAGCAACCTGACCTGGCAGGGATCGCTGGAGCGTCGCTACACGGGTTGCTGGTGAGCTGTCAAACAGGCAGATCTCACCAGCAACCATTGACCAGCCCCCAGCCAGCAGCGACGCGTGGAAGCGATGCTGCGCTTGGTAACTAAGGTAAATATTGGGTAACCAACCCGATATTTACCTTGGTTACCAGCGCACACCGCTTAGCGCTGGCTCCCTGCACTGCTAGCCAGAGTACACATCGGGTTAATTACCCGATGTGTAGTCTGGCTATGTGTGCAGGGAGCCGGCACTTACGTCGTGAGAGCGGCGGACGCTGGTAACGAAGGTAAAGATCGGGTAACCAAGGAAAGGGCTTCTTGGTTTCCCGATATTTACCTTTGTTACCAGCGTCCGCAGAAGCCGACTCCCTGCTCACTGCACATTCAGTTGTTGCTCTCTCGCTGTCACACACAGCGATGTGTGCTTCACAGCGGGAGAGCAACAACTAAAAAATAGTCCAGGACATTCAGCAACAACCGGCGACCTCACAGCAGGGGCCAAGTTGTTGCTGGATGTCACACACAGCAACATCGCTAGCAACATCGCTGTTGCGTCACAAAAGTCGTGCCTCAGCAGCGATGTTGCTAGCGATGTTGTTTAGTGAGACGTGACCTTTAGATACGAAAATCCTGGTGATTGGTTCCCTTTAATGACTTTAGGCCAGTGTAGACATACAGTTCAGGATGAGTTTACTGCTGGCCAGCCCAAATGCGTTCTGGCTTAAAAGCTGGTATCAAAGTGGGCATACAGTCATATGAAAAAGTTTGGGCACCCCTATTAATGTTAACCTTTTTTCTTTATAACAATTTGGGTTTTTGCAACAGCTATTTCAGTTTCATATATCTAATAACTGATGGACTCAGTAATATTTCTGGATTGAAATGAGGTTTATTGTACTAACAGAAAATGTGCAATCTGCATTTAAACAAAATTTGACCGGTGCAAAAGTATGGGCACCTCAACATAAAAGTGACAATAATATTTTGTAGATCCTCCTTTTGCAAAAATAACAGCCTCTAGTCGCTTCCTGTAGCTTTTAATGAGTTCCTGGATCCTGGATGAAGGTATATTTGATCATTCCTGTTTACAAAACAATTCCAGTTCAGTTAACCCTTTAGTGACGGAGCTAATTTTCACCTTAATGACCAGACCAAATTTTGCAATTCTGACCAGTGTCACTTCATGAGGTTATAACTCTGGAACGCTTCAACGGATCCCGGTGATTCTGAGATTGTTTTTTCGTCACATATTGGACTTCATGTTAGTACCAAATTTAGGACAATATTTTTTGCGTTTATTTATGAAAAAAATTGAATATTGGCAAAAATTTCGAAAATTTAGCAATTTTCAACTTTTGAATTTTTATATCGTTAAACCAGAGATTTCTGTGACACAAAATAGTTAATAAATAACATTTCCCACATGTCTACTTTACATCAGCACAATTTTGGAAACAAAATTTTTTTTTGTTAGGAAGTTAGAGGGGTTCAAAGTTTATCAGCGATTTCTCATTTTTACATCAAAATTTACAAAACCATTTTTTTAGGGACCACATCACATTTGAAGTGACTTCAATAGGCCTAGATGACAGAAAATACCCAAAAGTGACACCATTCTAAAAACTGCACCCCCCAAAGTACTCAAAACCACATTCAAGAAGTTTATTAACCCTTCAGGTGCTTCACATGAACAAAAGCAATGTGGAATGAAAAAAAGCAAAAATTAAATTTTACCTAAAAATGTTGCTCTAACCCAAATTTATTCACTTTTAGAAGAAATAGCACAACAAAATGGACTTGTTCCCCACTTTCTTATGAGTGCGCCGATACCCCACATGTGGTCAGAAACCTCTGTTTGGACAAATGGGAGGGCTCGGAACAGAAGGAGCAATATTTGAATTTTGGAAAGCAAATTTGGCTGAAATAGATTGCGGGCACCATGTTGCATTTACAGGTCCGCTAAGGTACCTAAACAGAAGAAACCCCTCACAAGTGACACCATTTTAGAAACTAGACCCCTCAAGGCTTCTATCTAGGGGTATAGTGAGCATTTTAGATCCACAGGTGCTTCACAGATTTTGTTAACGTTACGTTGTCATATTGAAAATGTTAATAATTTTCTCAAAAATGTTGCTTTAGCATCAATTTTCTCACTTTTTCAAGAGGTAATTCCAAAAATTTGACCTCAAAGTTTGTTAACCACTTTTTTATGAGCGCGGTGATACCTCACATGTGGTCTGAAACCTTTGTTTGGACAAATGGGAGGGCTTGGAACGAAAGGAGCAATATTTGAATTTTGGAAAGGAAATTTGGTTGAAAAAGATTGCGGGCACCATGTCACATTTGGAGGACCCCTAAGGTACCTAAACAGCAGAAACCCCGCACAAGTGACCCCATTTTGGAAACTAGGCCCCTCAAGGAATTTATCTAGATGTTTGGTGAGTACCCTGAACCCCCAGGTGCTTCACAGAATTTTATAACGTTGAGCCATGAAAAAAAAAAAAAAAAAATTTTACCACAAAATTGTTATTTCAACCAGGTAGCTTTTTTTTTTTACAAGAGTAAAAGGAAAAAATTCAGCATAACATTTATTGTGCAATTTCTCCTGAGTTTGGTGATACCTTATATGTGGTGGAAATCAACTGTTTGGGCGCATGGCAGGGCTCGGAAGGGAAGGATTGCCATTTGACTGCAAAATTGGCTGGAATCAATAGCGGACGCCAGGTTGCATTTGGAGAGCCCCTGAGGTGCCTAAACAGTGGCAGTCCCCCACAAGTGACTCCATTCCGGAAACAAGACACCTCAAGGCTTTTATCTAGGTGTATAGTGAGCAGTTTGAATCCACGAATACTTCACAGAATTTGATAAGCTTAGGTTGCCATATTGAAAATTTTCATTTTTTTCACAAAAATGTTGCTTCAGCATCAAATTTCTCACTTTTTCAAGAGACAACAACAAACCGTGGACCCAACAGGTTATCCAATGTCTTATGAGCACAGGGATACCCCACATGTGGCCAAAAACCTCTGTTTGGATAAATGGGAGGGCTTGGAATGGAAGGAGCACCATTTGAATTCTGGAAAAGTTGAAATAAATTGCGGGCACCATGTCACATTTGCAGGGCCCTTGGGTACCTATACATTAGAAACCCCCCACAAGTGACCCCATTTTGGAAACTGGATTTTATTCAGGAGTATAGTAAGCATTTTGAATCCACAGGTACTTCACAAAAATGTTGCTGTAGCAACAAATGTCTCACTTTTAGGCTATGTGGCCATGATCCAGCGACACGGCGTCTAGTACACAGTGTCAGCCTCCTGCAGAGATGTGAGTGTTGTCCACGGGAGAACGCAGCTGCCCATGCCCACGATTTGGGTTCAGGCCGCTGTGGAGCTCTATGCTACCTGCAGAGAACACTCATCTCCGCAGCATAAATTGACATGCTGAGGCTCGGGAAGCTGCGCCACAGGTCGGTGTATGCTGCGGAGAAAAGAAGCACATTGGGCAAGCACATTGGGCATGGGATTTCTAAAAATCCTTCCACTGTGCTTCTACTGCACAATGCAGCACTATGGACACAGGGACACACTATGGACACACTCTGCGCCCAAAACGCTGCAAATCCCGATTATGGGCGCACAGCCTAAAATGCTACAATGGATGAATGGATAGATGTCAAACATATATAACGTCCCACCCCCTGCATATTCTAAGCTGGCGCCCTTTAGTGCCTTTCATGTGGCACTAAAGGGTGCCTAGCCTTGTATTTAGCCCCCCAAAAAATTAATAATTAAAATAAACGACGTGGGGTCCCCCCTATTTTTGATAGCCAGCTAGGGTAAAGCAGACAGCTGTAGCCTGCAAACCACAGCTGACAGCTTCACCTTGTCTGGTGATCAACTTGGAGGGCTCCCCAGGCGTTTTTTAAAAAAAAAAAAAACGTGGGGTCCCCCCCAAATTAGATGACCAGCCAAGGTGAAGCGGACAGCTGGGGTCTGGTATTCTCAGGGTGGGAAGAGCCATGGTTATTGGACTCTTCCCAGCCTAAAAATAGCAGGCCGCAGCCGCCCCAGAAGTGGCGCATCCATTAGATGCGCCAATCCTGGCGCTTCGCCCCAGCTCATCCCGCGCCCTGGTGCGGTGGCAGACGGGGTAATATATGGGGTTGATACCAGCTGTAATGTCACCTGGCATCAAGCCCTGGGGTTAGTGATGTCACGGCATCTGAACAGATACCCGACATCACTAACCCAGTAAGTAATAGAGAAAAATAAAGACAAAAAAAAAATTTATTTGAAAAAACACTCCCCGAAACATTCCTCTTTCCCCAATTTATTGAAAATAAAGAAATTCCGGTCGCTGTAATCCATTTTGGAGGTCCCACGCCGACTCTGGATCTTCTAGAATATGGAGGGCACGTTCAGGGAACGTATCCCCCATTTTCTGGAAGAGCAAGCTCTCCATGAGCAGTGTGGGTGCAGTAATCTGAGAATTACTGCACTCACACTGCCCCGGTCCAACTTAGGGCAGAGTGACCTGCAGTAACCTCATTCCAGAATATGAGGGGCACGCTCACAGAACGTACCCCCCATTTTCTGGAACAGCAGTCTCTCCATGTGAGGACCACACTCCTCACATGGAGAGACTGCTGATTACTGCACTCACTCTCCCCCGGTCCACAGTGGAGCAGCCTGTGCAGCAGCGACGTCAGCGTCCCAGGGATCCAGCTGACAGCCGCTGTCTGCGCATGCGCCGCCAGCATTCAAGAAGGAGGCGGCGTGATCGCGGGACGGATCACCAGACAGGTAACGTATGGCTGGGGGGGGGGTTGACGGGGGGGTGACCTAGCGGGACCTGGGGACACCTTTCTGTCGCATGTGACGTGTCACATGCGGCAGAAAGAGCAGAATGAATGTGGCCGCGCGGCGCCGCCATCTTCCACGCTCCGGAGGGGGGAGGGGGGAGGCAGCTCTGGAGACCGGAGGGGGCTCCGGTGGACCGGAGGAGGGGTCAGGGGGAGGACATTTCCCTCCGATCTGAAATGTTTGATCATTTCAGATCGGAGGGAAATGAATGCAGAGCCAGCGGCGGCTGCAGTTTTCTGTGCGCTTCGGCGCCATTTTGAGTGCTCCGGAGGGGGGGTAGGGGTGGTGGGGGGACTCTCCGGTGCCGGGGGCTTTGGGGGCACTAGGAGTTTAGATTTCTTTCTCATCTGACATGTTTGATCATGTCAGATGAAAAAGAAATCAGTTTTACCGGCCATTTCTTTTTTTTTCATGTGTTCGTCGGTATACAGTGTATACCGCCGATCACATGATCGGGGTCCAAAAAAAACACCCCGATTCATAATCTGGGGGGTCTCAGCTACCCCCGGTAGCTGAAACCCCCGAGATTTTCGGTCGCTGGGGGGCGCTACAGGGTTTTTTCGGGCCGCCGCTTTAAAGTGGCGGAACAGAATAAGTACCCTGTTTTGCCGCCGCTTTAAGTCGTACGGCCGTCGTTATGAGGTTAAGTTTGATGGTCGCCGAGCATGGACAGCACGCTTCAAGCCATTCCAGAACATTGTAATTGTTCCTCTGCATGAATGCCTGAGTAGATTTGGAGTGGTGTTTTGGATCATTGTCTTGCTGAAATATCCATCCCCTGCGTAACTTCAACTTCGTCACTGATTCTTGCACATTATTGTCAAGAATCTGCTGATGCTGAGTTGAATCCATGCGACCCTCAACTTTAACAAGATTACCGGTGTCAGCATTGGCCACACAGCCCCAAAGCATGATGGAACCTCCACCAAATTTTACTGTGGGTAGCAAGTGCCTTTCTTGGAATGCCGTGTTTTTTTGCCTCCATGCATAACGCCTTTTTATATGACCAAACAACTCAATCTTTGTTTCATCAGTCCACAAGACCTTCTTCCAAAATGTAACTGGCTTGTCCAAATGTGCTTTTGCATTCCTCAGGCGACTCTGTTTGTGGCGTGCTAGCAGAAACGGCTTCTTTCGCATCACTATCCCATACAGCTTCTCCTTGTGCAAAGTGCGCTATATTGTTGACCGATGCACATTGACACCATCTGCAGCAAGATGATGCTGCAGGTCTTTGGAGGTGGTCTGTGGAATGTCCTTGACTGTTCTCACCATTCTTCTTCTCTGCCTTTCTGATATTTTTCTTGGCCTGCCACTTCTGGACTTAACAAGAACTGTACCTGTGTTCTTCCATTTCCTTACTATGTTCCTCACAGTGGAAACTGACAGTTTAAATCTCTGAGACAACTTTTTGTATCCTTCCCCTGAACAACTATGTTGATTAATCTTTGTTTTCAGATCATTTGAGAGTTGTTTTGAGGAGCCCATGATGCCACTCTTCATAGGAGATTCAAATAGGAGAACAACTTGCAAGTGGCCACCTTAAATACCTTTTCTCATGATTGGATTCACCTGCCTATGAAGTTCATAGCTCAATGAGGTTACAAAACCAATTTAGTGCTTTAGTAAGTCAGTAAAAAGTAGTTAAGAGTGTTCAAATCAAGAAATTGATAAAGGGTGCCCATACTTTTGCACCGGTCAAATTTTGTTTAAATGCGGATTGCACATTTTCTGTTAGTGCAGGAAACCTCATTTCAATCTAGAAATATTACTGAGTCCATCAGTTATTAGATATATGAAATTGAAATAGCTGTGGCAAAAACCTAAATTGTTATAAAGAAAAAAGGTTAATAATAATAGGGGTGCCCAAACTTTTTCATATGACTGTATATTTGAATCTGTGAAAATTGACTAATTGGTATTTATAAAGGGTTAGATGACTCTTTGCTACTTATAAGTGGCCCGAAATCAAATAACTCTTTAAATAACACCCTTGGGTGCCCACTTTTCAACTCAGGTCACTTCACAGGATTGTATTTTTTTTTTTAATATTATTATTATTACTACAATTTTTGCTGATTATTAAACTTGTAAATTCAAGGAAAAGTATTTTTTTGTAAATTAAATTTACTGTTGAATAGGAAACCAACTTCAGCATTGTCAAGATTTGTATATGGCAGATCTCACACAGCTTGTTACAGGAATCATTAGAAATCTGACTCGGGGGTGTGGCCTGCATGCTGAAGGCAATGGCTGCTTAAGAGGGAAGCTCTGTGCTGTGGCTGTACAAACTGGCTCAAAGCTGCTTCAAATCGCTGAGAACTCTCCTCTGAAACAGTGAGTAATCCCCCCTGCACAGTATGCCAAAGGGTAGACCCCGGAAATCTGGCCCCCCAGCCAAGCTTACTGACTTTTATCCCAGGGATAGGGGATCCCCCTCTCCTCAGAAGATGTCTGCTGCTGCAGTGTCTCCCTTACACCAGGAAGAGACAGGGTTGGGAAGCAGTGTCACAGGCACTCCTCTCACAGAGGAAAGGCTGCAAGCCATGCTCAGTTCTCTGAAGTCATCACTGCAGGAGGATTTCAGGGATCTTAAGAACATGATTAAAGAAGTTAAGGAGGAAATCAAATCACTGGGGGACCGTACAGACCATGTGGAGTCTAAAATGGCCGAACTTGCTCAGTCACACAATGATCTGATTGATGCTAACACAGCACTAGAGGAGGAGGTGGGAATACTGAAAAACAAGCTTGGGGATCTGGAGGACAGATCCAGAAGGAACAATCTTAAAATTAGGGGCATTCCTGTGTCAGTAGCTGATAAAGAGCTGCCAGATTTCTTTCACAAGTTTCTCCAACTACTGCTCCCAGAACACACAGAAAGAGATCTCATAGTGGATAGAATTCATAGAATCCCTAAACCTAAAGGTATCGACCCCACTCTGCCCAGGGACACGCTGGCACGACTGCATTTTTATAAAACAAAGGAAGCAGTGCTCCAGATACTGAGGGATAACCCTATCCTCCCAGATGAATTTAATGATTTAAAGGTGTTCCCGGACCTGTCTGCTGCAACTCTGGCAAAAAGAAGAGAATTTTCCCAGTTCTCCAGAATCCTGAGGGAGCATGACATACACTATAAATGGGGATTCCCGGTGAAACTGATTATCTTCAGGGATTCTAAAACATATGTATGCCAGTCCCCTCCTCAACTGAGCAAACTACTTGAGTCCTGGGGATTACCCCTTACAATGCACTCAGACTCACGCCGGGAGCAGGGGGATGCTCAGAAGAAAAAGATCAATCCTGAGTGGGAACCAGCTTGAGGGAGTCTCGCCAGCCGCAGGCGTGTGTACCTCTCATGTGACCTGTGATGTCACTTAAGCCCTCTGTTGTTCTCGCCTATGGCGAGCAAGTACTTCCCAGCTGTCCGGTAAGGATGAAGCTGAAGTATTCAAGTTTTTTTGTTTTTGTTGTTTTTTCCCTCCACCCGTGCACCGTCCCTAACTGGTCCTCCTTGCCTGCCTCTGCCTGCCCTATGCCTCTCAGTCGGCCTGCCTGGAAACATCGTCCTTTCTGGGATCCACCATGAGTATTAAGTTTCTGTCTCTCAATGTGAAGGGTCTCAATTCTCCTGCAAAAAGATCCATGCTGTGGAGAGAAGTTATAGCATCCAAATGTGATATAGCATGTATTCAAGAAACTCACCTTCTTACTGATGACAATAAAAGGCTACTACATCCAAGATTTCCACATATGTTCTTTGCAAATGACTCTAAAAAAAAAAAGGAGGAGTGGCTATCCTGATTAAAAACTCTGTGGCTTTCAAAATGATTGATGTAACCTATGGTGCAGACGGGAGATATATTATTCTAAAGTGCCTCCTGAATGGGCTTTTGTATACCTTGGCATCGATTTACGCTCCAAACTCATCTCAACTAACATTTGCCCGGAAATTTTTCCAGATGTTTAGGAGCACCGCACAGGGGTCAGAGATAATCTGCGGTGACTTTAACACTCCAGTTCTCCGATCTATGGACTGCTCGGCGGGGTCCGCTAAGTCAGGAAAGGAACTGAAACAGTTGGTCGCGGAGTTTCATCTACATGACATATGGAGATACCTTCATGCATCGGAAAGGGACTATACTTTCTTTTCCCCAAGGCATCGGTCGTACAGCAGGATCGACTTCTTCCTGACGGATAGTAAGACTGTTCACAAGTGTACGGGTGCTGAAGTGGGTCTGATAACATGGTCGGATCATGCTCCGATAACTTTGGTTGTACAGGACTCTACTAGTGGATTTATGGTGCCTCAGTGGAGACTTAATACTAGTTTACTGAACCAAAAGAACGTTCAGGAGGAGGTTGTGGCAGGCCTGTTGGATTACTTTGGACATAATGACAATGGGCAGGTCTCTGACGAGACCTTATGGGCTGCACACAAATCAGTTATTAGAGGGCAGTTTTTAAAAACTGCATCATTCTTGAAAAAGCAAAGAGAAGCAGAAATTAAAGAAATTATAGCCCATATTCAACACTTAGAAACTATTAACAAGGCCTCCCCGTCGTCTACACTGTCCAAGGAAATTCTTACTTGCAGGTTTCAACTGCGATCCCTCCTGTTGTATAGATATGAACATAATCTTAAAAAGAGTAAATCAACTTTTTATACGATGGGGGATAGAGCCAGCACCTTACTAGCTAGAAGAACAAAAAAACGGGAAATTAAATCTAAAATTGAATTTTTGAAGGGCCCCGACGGATCACTTATAAGGCACCCTAATGGGATAGCAGACGCCTTTGCCAAGTATTATGCTGCCCTGTACAATTTAAGGGATGACCTGCAAACCCCTCAGCCAACACCGGAAAAAATTCAGGAGTTTTTGGACGGTCTGGAATTGCCTCGGGTCTCAGACCGGCAATTAGAATCTTTAAATCTTCCCTTTACTATACAGGAAATTTTGGACACCATTAGAGCTAAACGAAACTCAGCCCCAGGCCCGGATGGGCTTCCCTATGAATATTATCAGCAATTTGCCTCTATTCTAGCCCCTTTTTTACTAAAGACCTTTAATTTGTGGCAAATGGCCGGGACTATTTCCTCAGAGAACCTAGAAGCAGTTATCACTACACTACCCAAACCGGGGAAAACGGCAGATACCCCTGGGAATTTCAGACCAATTTCATTGCTCAACTGTGATTTAAAAATTTACTCAAAAATGGTAGCCACCAGACTCCATAAAATAATCCCCTCCTTGGTAGCCCCGGATCAGATGGGTTTTGTGGCGGGCAGGCAATCCAAAGATGGCACCAGGCGGATGCTGGATTTAATTGGGGTGATGGAGAAGTCGGGTGTCCCTGGTGTATTCTTGTCACTCGACGCCGAAAAGGCCTTTGATAGGGTGCACTGGGGATATCTGGAAAGAGTGCTTATGAAATTTGGTTTTGAAGGAAGAATTAAGTCATCTGTTTTGGCCTTGTACTCTCACCCAAATGCTTCAGTTCTAGCCTCGGGTTTTCGCTCATTAAAATTTTCTATAACCAATGGCACCCGCCAGGGGTGCCCGCTGTCCCCTATTGTTTTTGTTCTGGTGGTCGAACCTCTGGCGGAGGCAATTAGGGTGAACCCGAACATAACTGGTATAAGGGTAGGGGAGCATGAACATAAATTGGGTCTATATGCGGATGATGTAATAATATCATGTACTAACCTTGAATATTCCTTTCCAGCAGTGATGTCCACCCTGTCGACCTTTTCTGAGGTGTCTTATTACAAATTGAATGCCACTAAGTCCTTAGTACTACCATTTAATGTACCCGCAAGGTCCAGAAGGATTTTGGAGGCAGCTTTTCCTTTCCAGTGGTGCGAAGACAGTATCCCTTATCTAGGTATCCGTTTGACACCAACCCATTTCCTCATCAGATCCAATCTCGATCACCTACTCAAAAACTTGGGTCAGGCTCTAGGCAGGTATGAGAAGTTGTCGCTATCTTGGATGGCGAGAATTCAATCCTTTAAGATGACGTTCCTTCGTAAGCTGCTGTATATGTTTAGGTGTCTCCCTCTTAAAATTCCATATAGATATTTGATAAAACTGCAGTCGATGACCAATAAGTTTATTTGGGGTAATAAAAGAGCTAGAGTTGCTAGTAAGATTATGCATCTGCCATATGGAATGGGAGGTCTGGGTACGCCTAATGTGATGGCCTATTATAAAGCTTCTCTTATAGAATCACTCAAAGAATGGTGGAACACGGAGAGCTCCCATAGGTGGGTTCAACTTGAGAACTCTCTGACAGACCAGGGTTCGACGAGGAAACTGATGGAGGTGGAATATCTAAAACGTACTAGGTCCACCCTGTGTCTCCCTACTATGACAGCATCGATAGCCATATGGCGCAGTGAGATGATCCCTAAGATCCAGGTCCCGCTGTCAGAAATTTCGCTCAGAGCAATAGAATCCCACATTCCATATACAAATTTGAGTAGATGGGAAGCAGCGGGTTTTGGAGTTTTGGCAGACTTTTACGATGGTGCAGAGATTAGGCCCTTCAACGATATACTTCGGGAGCACCCCTCCCTAAAGGGGTGTTTTTATCAACACCTGCAGATTCGCCATTTTCTAAGCACAAAATTCCCCCC
This sequence comes from Anomaloglossus baeobatrachus, assembly GCF_048569485.1. NCBI lineage: Eukaryota > Metazoa > Chordata > Amphibia > Anura > Aromobatidae > Anomaloglossus > Anomaloglossus baeobatrachus. The sequence goes on along the minus strand of NC_134355.1, from coordinate 214,386,931 downwards.
CGGGATCAAACCCGACCTTACCCACTGTTAAGGCACTATTGTTTAAAAAACTAATGAGGCAACCGGGAATCTCTTTAACCTACAAATGGTTGAACAACCCCTCTGACGAGCAAAAGCTCCCATACATGACTAAATGGGAATCAGATTTAGGCATTAACACCTCCCCCTCGGCGTGGCATACTGCGACGCAGTGGGTGCAAAGATCCTCAAAATGCATTAACCATTTGGAACAGCTGAAAAAGGTGCATCTACGTTGGTACCATACGCCGGCAAAATTGGTGCATTACATTTCCAACTACTCACCGTTCTGTTTGAAGGGCTGCCTCCAGAGGGGATCACTGGGACACTGTTGGTGGCACTGTCCGAGGGTCCAACCTTTTTGGATAGCAGTTTTCAGACTCATTAGTGAAATAACAGGTGTGCACACCAACCCCAACCCAGGGCTGGCAGTTCTGAATTTGGGCATAGACTCGTACCCGCAGAATTTTAGGGGACTGATTGTGCAAATTCTAATAGCTGCCAGACAGTGTCTGAGCCATTCGTGGAAGGCCACTGAAGCTCCCTCTGGAGCCGAGTTAGGGTATGTGCGCACGTTGCTTTTTACCTGCTTTTTTGCTGCTTTTTCTTCTGCGCTGTTTAATGCCAAAATGGATGTGTTCTTCTATTCAAGCAAAGTCTATGGGAATTTGGGTTTCTTGTTCACACTATGTTGTTCAAAATGCTGCCTTTTTGAGGCAGAACTTTGGTCAAAAACTCAGCTTTTCAAAGAAGCAACATGTCAATTGTTTTTGCCATTTGGGTTTTGCACTGCAAAGCTGAGTTTTTGACCAAAGTTCTGCCACAAAAAGGCAGCATTTTGAACAACATAGTGTGAACAAGAAACCCAAATTCCCATAGACTTTGCTTGAATAGAAGAACACATCCATTTTGGCATTAAACAGCGCAGAAGAAAAAGCAGCAAAAAAGCAGGTAAAAAGCAGGTAAAAAGCAACGTGCGCACATACCCTTATATAGTAGGATCGACCAACAATGTCAATATGAATACTGCCTTGCCCACTCCCTAAAACAAAAAACTAGAATTCTTACAATATGGGAACCCTGGCTGTCATCCAGCCATGCAACACCTATTACACGACTATTCCCCGGGCAAAGAGCACCTAGTTGAGATAGAGCCGATGGAATTATAGCCCTGGCTCGGCTAGCCAGGGGGCTAAAGCATTGAGACCCTGACTGAGGCAGCAGTTTATGAGAGAAATCTAGGAGGAGTTGATGGCCCCGGCTGGTGGACTGGGGTTGGTAATGCAGGCAGGCATCTAACCCTGTACCCCTACTAACCCCCACCCCCCACTTCCCCCCCAACCCTACCTTCTTCCCCTCCCCCTTTGTTCTTGTTCCCCCTTACTTGAATGAAGTCCCCATCTTTCCTCCCCTCTCCTCCCTCCCCATGTTGTTGTGTGGTTAAAGTGTAAGGCAGAGGAATTGTAACTGGATTGTCTCGGAGTATATTAATGTATGGAGCCCTCATGTGCGGGCAGTTGACAATTGTTCTCTTAAATTACCATGTATGATTTTGTATCTGCCGTGTTTTCAATAAAAACTAATTGGATTAAAAAAAAAAAAAGAAATCTGACTCGGAAACCCGTATTTCCTCGTTCAACACAACTATTATTGAGAATCTGCGCAAATAATGAGCAAAGTGTAGATTGTAAAGTCTGCAGCATGTTTAGTGTTCTTTGGAGATTTTTTTTTTTTCTGCTGGATGTCGTAGAGCTATAAAATATTACATTTACTTAAATTTTCTACGGACAGTCGGCAGATTCTGCCATATGGAATCGGTGCCTAAATCCTGACCAACCTGAAAACGGTCTTGTTATCAGTGAGTGAATGCTCTGACGCCTGTAGTTTGATGTGAAACTTCTCACCCCCTGAATGTGCACCACATATATCACAAAAAACAAAAATAATGGCAAGTGGAAAAAATTCTTGTATTTTGTATTTGCAGTGATATACCTTCCTTCATATGCATTATTTTTCTTAGTGGAAACCTTGTCAATACGTCAGATATAAATAAACCACATATCCGTTTTTGGTATATAGGTATTTTCAGCAGTGAAATTCAGTTTATACGTCAGATACAATTAAATCACTTATAGATATTTTCAGCAATGAGAATCTTAGACTATGTGCGCACGTTGCATTTTTTTCTTGCGTTTTCATCATGTTTTAATCTGCACTGCGTCAATGACAAACTGCATTATTTTGCTTCCCCAGCAAAGTCTATGAGAAATCAGAATTTCTATGAGCAAGTTGCAGTTTTTTTGTCAGCGTTTTTTTTGACAAATATTTGTCAAAATGTTTGACAAAAAAAGCAGCATGTTCGTTCTTTGTGCGTTTTGGTCACGTTTTGTCACCCATTGAAATCAATGAGGTGTGTGAAAATGCAATCAAAATGGTAGCTGTGCTTTTATTGCGTTTTGGATGCATTTTTGTCTACAAGAACGCAGGTCTGCGACGGGGTATGCGACAGAGCAGGCAGGGACACCAGGCCGATAAACAATCCAACAAATTTTATTGATGCCGGGAGCATCTAATATCAATATAGTTCTTTAGAGTCCACAATGAGTCCTCAAAGTTCCAGAGGCGCCACCCGGCAATCCGACATCAGAGAACACGTAGAAGTAATCCTTGGAAGAAGTCACGTAAACATAGCTGACATGACTCAGGGCTCCTCCTGTCTGGACAGTCCATCGGCATTTTGGTGTTGGCACCATCTTCTTTAGTGTATTGTGGAGTTGTAGGCTTGAAGGGTCGGGCTCCAGTTTGTGTCCTCCTTCACTTAAACTCTGCTTCCTGCCACAAATCGGCATTGTAGATCTTTAACATCATTGCCTAGGAGAACATCTGCAGGCAGGCTGCTCATCACCCCAACCACGCATTGCTTGACCCCAAAGCCAAAGTCCATTTCTACACTTGCTTTTGGGATATTTCTCCATTGACCTCCAGCCAATTCAATGGTAAACCCTGGTATTGGCTGTATCGCCTCTGGCCGAACCACTCGAGGATCAGCTATTGTAAGAAACACCCCAGAGTCACAAAAACCAAGAACTCTCTGTCCATCCAGTACAACCTCCTGTAAGTGTAAGTGCTTTTTAGGGTGATAAGAACTCGGGGCTGTGGCCCGTACCCCATAAACACCTAGTGGTCGAACAAGAGTGTCTGAGTCATTAGGCAAGTCAACTTGAAGGGTGACACCTCTTCCCTCATTGTACTTGGCTGGAGATAGTTAACAGGTCGATTTGGTGCAGGTTCATTCCTCAATTGACCAGCAGGGCAAGTGCCTTGTAGATGGCCAGGCAGTCCACATTGATAACATCTGCGCTGCATCTCACTCCTTCTAGCTTGCATTCTGGAGAAGTAGGTGGGAAAACGTGGTGACTGATATGGATGTGCAGGTGCTGGAGGTGGTTGTCTGTTTGGAGGGTGACTCCACTGGATAGATGGACATGTGGCCTCCAGATGCCAGGGATGCCCACAACCATAACATGTTCACTCTTCTGCTTTCTTTCCTTGTCGCATTCCAGAAAATGTGGTAGGAACAACTGGAGGCACATTCACACTGGTATTCACATGAGGTGGTGACCTAGGAGGTCGAGGAACGTTGGATACTGAAGGCCAAGAGACCTCTGCTGTTGGGGTGCTGGTCATTTTTTCTCCATCCGTTAGCAGCTTCTTCCACTGAGTCTTGATAGTGAGCACCTCATCAGCTAGAGCTACAGCTTGTTCCACTGTGTCTGGTTTCTTCTCACGCACCCATTCCCGGATCTTGGCTGGGCATTTGGTAAAGAGCTGCTCTCTCAGGATGACCTGGAAGAAGGTCTGCCAAGTTAAGGCTCCCCCTCCCTCCAGCCAGCGATGACATGCCTGTTTAAGCCTGTGGGCATACATCTTGAAAGACACTTCCCCATCACAGGCTAAAGTACGGAACTGAGCCCGGTATGTATCTGGGGTCACGGCTTAATGTTCTAGAATGTACTCTTTTATTTCACCATACTCACAGTTCCATCGAGGGTCCATAGCTCTATAGGCTTCTACAGCTCCACCCTCTAAGAGCCCCACGAGATGTCGGGCTCTCTCCCTTTCTGGGACTTCCATCAACCGGCACTGATGCTCAAAGTCCTGGAAGAAGCCCTCAATGTCGTCTGCAGCCTCATTAAACGGCTTAAAGTCCTTTGCGAGACACTCTGGGGAAGATCCTTCCAAAGCCTCAATTAGTTGCCCCTTGGAGAGTCCTTAGTAGCCGACTCCTAATTCACGGGCCTTTGTTTGTAGGCTCAACACGGTTCACATCCTGTATCCTGAGGTTCTGGTTCCAGACATTGATAGGCGTTGTCCTCTGTTCCTTCTGCTCTGATTCCTCCTCTGCCAACCAGTTTGTGACAGGGCATGCGACAGAGCAGGCAGGGACACCAGGCCGATGAACAATCCAACAGAATTTTATTGATGCCGGGAGCATAGAACATCCAATATTAATATAGTTCTTTAGAGTGCACAATGAGTCCTCAAAGTTCCGGAGGCACCACCGGGCCATCCGACGCCAGAGAACACGTAAAAGTAATCCTTGAAAGAAGTCAATGGATCCAACAGACGAGGGACACAACCCAATCCCACATAGCAGCAGATCTTCAATGTCCAATAGTCCATACACGGGCACCAGGACCTGGCCACAGCAAAAGATCCCAGCCCTTCACCAGACACAGCCTCAACTAACTGACAAAACATGTGGCTGATTCTTCCACTTCTCCTTAGATCTGCCCCCTGGATGGGCTCACACCCACCCCTTTAACCCCTTTAACATTTTCTACTTGTAGCTCCTAATATAATGAAGTTTCCAGAACACAGTCTCCAGGGATTGTGTATTCGGGAAGCCCCCTGCAGAGGACAACAATATACATGCAATCCCCCACCAAATCAAGGACAAAAGATACTGCTGGAGGCCTGATTACATTATGGTACAGGCTGGGGGGACACACTGTTTTACAAGATCTCTCATCTCTCCCTATCCCGCGTCCCCTTTCCCGCTTTCCCTATCCCTCTTTCCCTCTCCTTCGCTTTCCCTCTTCCTGTCTTTCTCTCTCTCTCCTTCTCCCTCTCCGTCTCCCCCTCCCCCCCCTCTCTCTCTCTCCCTCTCCCTCCCTCCCTCCCTCTCCCTCTCTCTCTTTCCCTTCCCCCCTCTCTCTCTTTCCCTTCCCCTCTCTCTCTTTCCCTCTCTCTCTCTTTCCCTCTCTCTGTCTCTTTCCCTCTCTCTCTTTCCCTCTCTCTCTCTTTCCCTCTCTCTCTCACTTTCCCTCTCTCGCTCTTTCCCTCTCTCTCTCTCTTTCCCCCTCTCTCTCTTTCCTCCCCTCTCTCTTTCCTCCTCTCTCTCTTTCCCCCTCTCTCTTTCCCTCTCTCTCTCTTTCCCTCTCTCTTCTCTCTTTCCCCCTCTCTCTTTCAAATCAAATTAAATAGGCTTTATTGGCAGGACCAAAATAAAATTAGTGCAAGAAAAAGAAGTGGTGACAGGGGAGTGGGTTAGGGTTGTGGGGATGGGTTGTTGGGGGCACAATTTGGGGAATGATGGTCCATTTGGAGGTGTTTAGTTCCCCTCAGCTTATGACATGTGGTGACATATTGGGCGTCGATCTCCACCATTGATTCTTCTTCCCCCAGTAGGATGCAGAGTTTCCTCTCCTCGTCCATGGATGGAAAGTCCAGGGTATGAGTGTTAAGTTTCTGGAAGTGGGAGGCCCTCACTGCTGAGTATTTGTTACAGTGCAGCAGGAAATGCGCCTCGTCCTCCAGAGCCCCCTGCTGGTAGTGCTGGCTCAGTCTGTTCTCCCTTGGCTTGTATGTCTGTCGGTGCCGCCATGTTTCCACCTCTAGGCTGTGGCACTCAGTCTGTATAGACTCAGGGTCTGCGTGTCTTTGGGGTGGCGTACCCTCTCCAGATATGGGGCCAGAGTGTAGTCCCTCCGCACTGACCGGTAGATGGTGAGTTTCTGGGAGTTCTCTAATTCACTCTTCCAATTCTCTATGTATTGCATTTGCAGTTCTCTGAGATCTCTTTTATTTGGGCTTTTGTCAGGGTGTGTTGCTGACTTTGGCTGTACTGGCTGCCGGGGTTCCTGGCTTGCTCTGGGCTCTGGCTCAGCAGGGCTTTATGATGGTAGGAGCTGGGGTTGCTGTTCTGCATGTGCGCCTGGTATGATAGCGCCCTCTTGTGTATACTGAGCCATAAGGGGAATCGGCCCAGCTCTGCCCGACAGGCTATGTTTGAGGTGCTGCGATGGACTTGGAGGAGATATTTGCAGATCTCCAGATAGATGACTTCGGTTGGGCTCGAATCCCACTTTGGTCTGGATAGGTCACTGGGCCCCATACCTTGCTACCATACAGCAGTATAGGTGTGATGACGCTGTCGAATATCTTGAGGCAGACTCTCACCGGTGGTTTGAGGTAGTACAGTTCTCTTCTGTTGGCATAGAAGGTTCTGCATGCTTTCCGTTTCAGAGTCTCTGCTGTTTCTTGAGGCGCCTGGTTTGCCTTAGCTCCAGACCGAGGTAGGTATAGCTGCTGGTCTTCTCCAGCATGGCACCATTTAGTGTGAGGGAGGGAGTGGCGGTTTTGTTAGAATTCCTCTTCTGAAACACCATGACTTTGGTTTTCTTTTGGTTGATGGGCAAAGCCCACGTGATGCTGAATGTTTCTAGCACTGCCAGGCTATCTTGGAGGCCTCTCTCTGATGGGGATAGCAGCAGGAGGTCATCTGCATATAGCAGGATCTTCACCTCTCGGTCGTGCAGGCTGAGACCTGGGGCAGAGGAGGATTCCAGGGCTAAGGCCAGTCCATTTATGTACATATTGAATAGAGTTGGGCTCAGCCTGCATCCCTGTCTTACCCCGCGGCTCTGCCGGAAGAAGGCTGTCCTGTTTCCGTTCACCTGCACGCTGCATCAGTTCTCAGTGTATGAACTCTTGTTCACATCATAGGTTCTGCCACCTATTCCGCTCTCCAGGAGTTTAAGGAACAGGCCTGGGTGCCACAGTCAAAGGCCTTCTTGAAGCTCACAAAACATGCAAATATTTTCTCCTGTTTTTTTGAGGCTGTGCAGGGTGTAAATGTGATCCGTGGTGCAATGGTTTGGCATGAACCCAGATTGGCTTCTGCTGAGGGTGTCACGTTGGGTGAGGAAGGTGATGATCCTTTTATTAATAATGCTGTTAAACCGTTTTCCCAGAATGCTGTTGAAGGGAACCTGTCAGCAGAAATTTCGCAATAAAACTAAAAGATTCCCCCTCTGCAGCTCCTGGACTGCATTCTAGAAAGGTTCCTGTTGCTATTGTGCCCCCTTTGAGACCTAAATAAATACTTTATAAATTCTTACCTTTTTGTATGCAAATGTTTTTTTATGGTCACGGGGGCGGGCTGTGGTGCGTCCATTAGTCGACCTCCTGCCGCTGTACGCCGTCCCCCATTGCTCATTTACATACACGAGGACGCCCTCCTCATGTAACTGTCCTCCCGAGGTCTGGCGCATGCCCAGTGCCACTCTCGCGGGACTGAGCACTGTGCAAAGTGTGAACGCTGATGAGGTGATTGCGCAGGCATGAGATTATGGGTGGCGCTGTGATTGTCATCAGCAGCGTCATCCAAGTACACGCCCATAATCTCGTGCCCGCGCTTTTCCCTCTGCCTCCACTGTTATGCGCAAGCGCTGGCCATATGAACCACGTTACCTATTACTGCGGGCACGAGATTATGGGCGGGTACTTGGATGACGCTGCTGATGACAATCACAGCGCCGCCCATAATCTCACTCCATACTGACCCGCAGACACTTGCACTGCTTTCTCCACCCACTGGCCGTCCTGGTTGCAACCAATTACACGTGTCGGTGGGCGGGCAAAGCAGTGAATATTCAATTGAAGAGAAGCGTGACCCGGAAGCAGCTTGCTGCCATGACACAGCCTCAGTGAGTACACTGCGCGCTCTCCTACCCCCTATCCCTTCCACCAACGTTTTTAATCTACGGATTCTGGTCCCCATAGACTTATATGGGTACTGGAGCGGATCAGGTTTTTTTTTAAAATTCAGCAGGGAACCACCGGTCCCAGTTTTTTGCGAGTTCGACCAGCTCTATCTAAGACATGATTGCTGCATTATAAAAAACGAGAAGGGAGCTTTAAAATGTAAAGGACACCAGCACTCAAAAACAGACTAGGTGCTCAGTCTACTAGGCTGAAATGCTCTCAGAGTACACAATAGTCTAATGAACAGAAATAAAATGGGTCCGCATGTAGTAGATATATTCCGGGTGAGAATATATCAGACAACAAAGAAAAAAAACGATAAAACGCAAACTACAGCACTCCCAGGCACTTGCTGTGTGCAGTAGTGAACGGTAAGGAGGGACCCACTATGTAATGGTGACGGCCTCCACTGAAACAGCAAGAACTGATTTATATTAAAAAGAGAGAAAGAAACTTGCCTAAAGAATGCACTAGTACCTGTTCTGGTGCTGGATGATTGCAGTCATCGTGAAGCCTGTTAAGTGCTGCAGCTGGTAAAGATGCCTCGGGGCTGAACCACATAGTTCGCTGCACTAGAGGGTGCTCACCGTGTAGGTGACGGCTGTTGTGGGTGGTGCGGCTGACGAACAGAACAGGTTCTGGAGGATGTTTCCACTAGCAGGTAGTGTGTGTGGCGTGCGGCGAGGGCTGATGCAGGTATCCAGGAGCCCCGGCCGGTGGCTTCCCTGGTTACCTGATAGCGCGTGTGACGTCACAAGCTTAGAGTCTGCGGAGGCCTGTAGGGACAAAAAGCGTTCCAACGTGTTTTGAAGGCTCAACGCGCCTTTTTCATCAGGGAAATATCTAGTGCATTCCTCAGGCAAGTTTCTCGAGTGGTTTAAGGGGAAATGTGTATTGAAGTGGCCTAATCAAAGCCCAGACCTTAATCCGTTTGAGAATCTGTGGTCAGACTTGAAGATTGCTGTTCACGACAGGAAACCATCTAACTTGAAGGAGCTGGAGCAGTTATGCCTTGAGGAATGGTCAAAAATCACAATGGCAAGATGTTGAACACTCAGAGACTTATCTAAAGCAACTTACAGCTGTAATTGCCACAAATGGAAGCTCTACAAAATACTGAATTTAGGGGGATGAATAGTTAGGCACACTGAAGTTTTCAGTTATTTTGTCCTAGTTGTTTTCTTCACAATAAAAACAAAACAAAATGTTCACAGTTGTAGGTATGATCTTTACATTAATTGATTCAATCCCTCAAAAGACAGTATAATTCCAGGTTGTGAGGTAGCAAAACACAAAAACTGCCAAAGGGGTGAATAGTTTTGCAAGGCACTGTATATGTATCTTGCCTGTAGACATATGCATGTTTATGGCATTCTTAAGCAGGCTTTACACACTGCGATATCGGTCCCGATATCGCTAGTGCGGGTACCCGCCCCCATCTGTTGCGCGACACGGGCAAATCGCTGCCCGTGCCGCACAACATCGCCCAGACCCGTCACACATACTTACCTGTCTGGCGACGTCGCTGTGACCGGCGAACCGCTTCCTTTCTAAGGGGGCGGTCCGTGCAGCGTCACAGCGACGTCACTGAGCGGCCGCCCAATAGCAGCGGAGGGGCGGAGCTGAGCGGGACGTAACATCCCGCCCACCTCCTTCCTTCCGCATAGCGGCCGGGAGGCAGGTAAGGAGAGCTTCCTCGTTCCTGCGGCGTCACACGGAGCGATGTGTGCTGCTGCAGGAACGAGGAACAACCTCGTTACTGCTGCAGTAACGATTTTTGAGAATGGACCCCCATGTCACCGATGAGCGATTTTGCACGTTTTTGCAACAATGCAAAATCGCTTATCGGTGTCACACGCAACGGCATCGCTAATGCGGCCGGATGTGCGTCACCAATTCCGTGACCCCAACGAGTTCGCATTAGCGATGTCGTAGCGTGTAAAGCCCCCTTTAGAATTGCTTTTCCTAATATTAAGTTATGAAAGTGATAGAACTTGATAAAGTTGTGCACACATTATAGCATTTGATTAGGAAGTGGTTTTGCTGATTGATATACATTGTATTGCAACAGAGAATAACCAAGATGGAGAAAAGAATACAGAATCAAATGAAAAATCTGCAAGTCTTTTAAGAGCACAACACAGCCGCAGTCTTCCATCCAAACAGAACGTTCGAAAGTCAGATGCAAGTCCACAAAGGATGAGTTTGACAAAAGAAATCCAGCACCCTTTTGCACTATATGCTTCTGGTGAGAAAAAGAAAGATACAGGGAGTCAGAAAACCCACAACGTGTGTGCCCCAGCACTGGAAAATGAGGTATCAGATTTATGTTATTGGATGCTTTGGTAAATGGCTGCATGTAGGGCATTGTATATAAAGGATAGACTGCCTTTGTATCATTGCTACAGACCACCCCCAGCTCATAAATAATCTACACTTATAATGTAAAAGTTTTTCCTCCCTGTTTTTAACAGATTCTAACTAAATTCTACCTTGGATGCTCTACCATTTTTCTCTAAAGAAGACCTATTTAGGCAATATGGACACCTTTCAAGTACTGTAATACGCAAAGGTGGCTATAACTGTTCTGTCCTCCCTACACGTGTCCTGCGACTTATATAGTTTGACAGGCAGATAAACCTTATTCACCGTAGCTCAATAATTAGACTGTTGCTTGAAGTCTGTGCATTTATTAAACATAGGTAAATGTATTGGATTGGTGAAACTAGAAACAGTAAATTATATACAATCAGTATGTGCATAATATAACAGGGTACATTAATACAGAAATGTGAAATGTACAAACAGATTAATTCTAGCTTGTTAGATGCTGCTACCTAAATACAGTGACAGTCCTGAGTTTCAGAAGGCAACAAACGTAGAGCTCCTTACCAGCGATGCTTTCACAAGAGAGATAAGATGTAGACTAGTGATGTGTCGGTCGTGAACAATCTGATACAAAGATCCGGCTCCCTGCTGTGACTGACAGGAGCTGGATCACCAGTGAGAGCCACTAAAATCTCTAAACGGCTCTTTTTGACGCTGAAACCCCGCACACCTGTGGCTAAACTCCGCCTTTTCAACAATCCAATTGGTCACTTGTAAGTGGGTGGGGTTTATCCGCAGGTGGGCGTGGGTTTTGGCGGCGTTACTATAATCTTAAATATGTGAAAAACAGGAGAACAAAGAAGTTTTTTGTGTGAAAAACTGTCATTTATTTTTTCATTTTCTTATATATATAATTTCTTATGATTTTTTGAGGTTTAATTACATAAAATGACAGAAGGCAACAGATGATAAGATACATCTGAAAAACATGAAAGATAAAAGAAAAGTAAGGAGGACAAAGGACATAAGCCAGTAGTTGCAATGTGATTGATGAAAGGGCTAGATGCCGGGAAAAGGGAGGTTGCTGCTTGAAACGGGTACTGTCACCTGCGCAACACCTGCATACATCAACAAAGTGCTATGTGCCAGCAAAAGAGGATTGCAATATACCCATAAAAGTTGTCAAAGTGGCAATACTATACAAAAAGTGCCATGTGCAAGAAGCTAAGGGTAACAATAGGGAGGCTGGACAGATGATATTAGTAGCAAATGAATAACTCATACAATTAACAACAGCCTCCCCAAATAAAGTGCTGGAGTGCAATCATAGCAACGGTGGTGATGAAAATGCAATGCAATTGCTATGATTGCACTCCAGCACTTTATTTGGGGAGGCTGTTGTTAATTCTATGAGTTATTCATATTCTACTAATATCATCTGTCCAGCCTCCCTATTGTTACCCTTAGCTTCTTGCACATGGCACTTTTTGTATAGTATTGCCACTTTGACAACTTTGCAGCCCCTTGTATGGACTAGCTGTAGTACCTGGCATTGCCCGGAATAGTAACTAAGCGTCTCTCTGTCTTTCACCCTCTCTCTCTGTCTGTCTCTGACCCCATCTGTCTCTGACCCCGTCTGTCTCTGTCTCTTTCCCTGTCTACCACTGTCTGTCTGTCTCTGTCTGTCTGTGTGTATGTCTGTGTGTGTCTCTCTGTGTCTGCCTCTGACCCCGTCCCCGTCTGTCTCTGTCCCCGTCTGTCTGTCTCTGTCTCCGTCTGTCTCTGTCCTCGTCTCTGTCTCTGTCCCCGTCTGTCTGTCTCTGTCCCCGTCTATCTGTCTCTGTTCCCATCTGTCTGTCTCTGTCCCCGTCTGTCTCTGTCCCCGTCTGTCTCTGTCCTCGTCTGTCTCGGACCCTGTCTGTCTCTGTCTCTTTCCCTGTCTACCGCTATCTGTCTGTCTGTCTCTGTCTTTCTGGGTGTCTGTCTGTCTCTGTCTGTCTCTGTGTCTGTCTCTGTCCCCGTCTGTCTCTGTCTCTGTCCCCGTCTGTCTCTGTCCCCGTCTGTCTGTCTCTGTCCCCATCTGTCTGTTTCTGTCCCCGTCTGTCTGTCTCTGTCCCCGTCTGTCTCTGTGTCTGTCTCTGTCCCCGTCTGTCTGTCTCTGTCCCCGTCTGTCTGTCTCTGTCCCCGTCTATGTAACCTACACAAAAAAACTCCACAATTGTATTCACATAATAAAATAGATATCTTTATTAATGTACTACAATAAAAGAATGATTAAAAATCAAAGGAAAAGTGGACACAAGAAAACACCTTGGTCCGAGCCCTGACAGACCCACCCCTCCGATGACGCACCCGGAATATGTCACACAGAGAGGCACGCCTGCCACCGCACGGACCTTAGCACGCGTCGAGGTAACGTCCTGCCCACATGAGCTCAATAGCTCAGAGGTCAAACAGTATGGTACTGACGAGCAGAGACGTGGAACCATGGGTTTGAGGAACACCATATCCATAATCACAAGTAAGTTATACAGTAATGAAATATAAATAATGTATATAAGAAAACAGTATCTACATTTGAACAATCAAATCACAAATATATAACAATAATAAATGTGTGCTTACAAAGATCACCACTTAAAAGCGGAAAATACATGAATGGACCATACATACTCGTATATCATAAATTATACATACACATAAAAACATATATCGTGTTTCCCTGATAGTAAGACACCCCCGATAGTAAGACGTAGTGGGGGTTTTGGGGGGTCGGCTAATGTAAGACGTACCCCGAAAGTAAGACGTAGTAAAAATTTATTTATTTATTTATTTTCTTCTTTACAGTACAGTTACAGCGGCCGAGCGCTCAGCTGAGAGCCCTGACATGCCGCCGGCATGTGACAGCTCTCAGCTGAGCGCCCTGACTTGCCGGCGGCAAAGCGCTCAGCTGAGCGCCCTGACTTGCCGGCAGCAAAGCGCTCAGCTGAGTGCCCTAACATGCCGGCGGCCGAGCACTCAGCTGAGTGCCCTGACATGCCGGCGGCATGTGACAGCTCTCAGCTGAGCGCCCTGACTTGCCGGCGGCAAAGCGCTCAGCTGAGCGCCCTGACTTGCCGACGGCAAAGCGCTCAGCTGAGCGCCCTAACATGCCGGCGGCCGAGCGCTCAGCTGAGCGCCCTGACATGCCGCCGGCATGTGACAGCTCTCAGCTGAGCGCCCTGATTTGCCGGCGGCAAAGCGCTTAGCTGAGCGCCCTAACATGCCGGCGGCAGAGCGCTCAGCTGAACACACTGACATGCCGGCGGCTGAGCGCTCAGCTGAGAGCTGACACATGCCGGCGGTCGGGCGCTCAGCTGAGCGCCCTGACATGCCGGCGGCTTAGCGCTCAGCTGAGAGCTGACACATGCCGGCGGTCTGGCGCTCAGCTGAGCGCCCTGACATGCCGGCGGCCGAGCGCTCAGCTGAGCGCCCTGACATGCCGGCGGCAGAGCGCTCAGCTGAGAGCTGTCACATGTCGGCGGCCGAGCGCTCAGCTGAACACCCTGACATGCCGGCGGCTGAGCGCTCAGCTGAGAGCTGACACATGCCGGCGGTCGGGCGCTCAGCTGAACGCCCTGACATGCCGGCAGCTGAGCGCTCAGCTGAGAGCTGACACATGCCGGCGGTCGGGCGCTCAGCTGAGCGCCCTGACATGCCGGCGGCTTAGCGCTCAGCTGAGAGCTGACACATGCCGGCGGTCTGGCGCTCAGCTGAACGCCCTGACATGCCGGCGGCTGAGCGCTCAGCTGAGAGCTGACACATGCCGGCGGTCAGGCGCTCAGCTGAGCGCCCTGACATGCCGGCGGCTTAGCGCTCAGCTGAGAGCTGACACATGCCGGCAGTCGGGCGCTCAACTGAACGCTCGGCTACCGAGAAATGTTGAAATGTTGCAGTAATGTTGTCCGTGGTCCATCAGGACCATGGACAACATACAAAATCACGCAGCCTCAGTGCCCTCATGTGCAGCCGCTGGTGGTTAAGTTTCCTTAACTTGCGGTACACTTAGGGCGCAATTGCGGCAAGTCCCCATACGGTACATTGCATGGAGACTTGCTGCGATTGCTGTGGGATTTTTTCCAATATAAGACATACCCCGAAAGTAAGACATAGTGGCATTTTTGGGGGTAAAAAGAATGTAAGACACTGTCTTACTTTCGGGGAAACACGGTAGGACACCACATATATATAAATATAGAAACAATGTATATAAAAAAATATAATATATAAAAAAAATCTATATATATGCTTGAATGTACAAATATTAAATTAAATAAATCAGTGATCAAGCTAAAAACCGTGAAGGAGATAAAGTGCAGTTGATATGGTAAAAATTATATATACCATAATAACAAAAATTCTATAAAGTGACGTGCACAATTGATGAGAGTAAATATTAATAATAAATTCTAAAACAAATTTTATATATATGTGTAAACAATTTGTTTAAATCTTAGAAGATATAATTTTTATTATATCCAGTTAATGTGAGAAAAGTAAAAAATAGCACAATGTAAGCAAAGTGAATTTGAAAAATATTAAAATTATCATATCCCATCAAATATCAAAATTCATGTATATGGGTGTACATGTATTTAGTATAAATAAACCTACATGTGTAAAAAAAAATAAGTATATAAAGATGCTTAGATAAATATTGTGTCTAAAATATACAAAAGTTAAAAATAGCACAATGTGAGAAATGTAAATTTGAGAAATATTAAAATTATTATTATTATATCCCATCAAATATAAAAAATCATATATATGGGTGTACATGTACCTAATATAATTAAACCTACATGTGTCGAAAAAATTAAGTGTCTAAAGATACTTAGATATTGTGTCTAGAGTATAGAAATAAATATTGCAAAGAAAATATTTAATAAAAAGACAAAAAAACAATAAAAAAACAACAAACAAAACTAGATGAAATGAAATAAGGACACACATCACTAATAAACAAAACAAAAGACTTCAAAATGTATGATGTTTATGGATTCAAGGTTCCTCCTCTGAAAACATCCAAATGGTCAAAGTCATCAGACAGACGGAATATATAGGTCACTAAAATATAAAAGGAAAAATATTAGTACTGATCAAAAACACACTAAAAGAAAGGAGAATGGGACTTCACCAAAACCATGAAACCCCTCATAGAAAGGGAACAAAACTCAAAACTTCATTTAATCCATATGGTCGCACCATATTAAGGCGCCAGATCCATTGAGTCTCCATTTGAGACAAGCATTTTTTCACGTCTCCACCCCGCATATTGGTCACAATCCTATCAATCCCTGATACTTTCAAGAGGGAGGAATCACATCCATGGTGAGTTTTAAAATGTCTCGGCAATGGTTTCAACGTGGCGATTTCAAAAGATTTCCTGGCATTATTAATGTCCAACACATGTTCTCGGATGCTCACTTTAAGTTTTCTTGTTGTCAATCCAACGTAGACAAGGTTGCAGGGACATTTTGCATAATAGATCACTGCTTCAGATTCACATGTAATGTGTTTAGTGATCCGGAAATCTTTCTTTCCATCGCTCGAGACTAAATCAGATGCTCTCACCATATTGGGGCATGCAATGCACTTTCCACAGGGAAAGAATCCCCATCTGGGTCCTTTTGACCCGAATTCTAATCAATTCTTAAGAAGATCTTACCGGGAGGTCCATCTGTCACTTACCGAAGAGCCGATAACCTGAGGGATAAATTGGTAAGAAGCTACTTTATTGGAGATAATGCGAATAATTTGTTCGGATCAAAAGGACCCAGATGGGGATTCTTTCCCTGTGGAAAGTGCATTGCATGCCCCAATATGGTATTGATGATTTGCTGGTGACACTGTTGGGGATTTATTAAAAATTGAAGGTATACTGAACCAGCATTTCTACCACAGCATCTTGCAGCGACATGCTATTCCATCCGGTTTGCGTTTAGTTGGACCATCATTTATTATTCAACAAAACTATGACCCCAAACACACCTCCAGGCTGTGTAAGGGCTATTTGACTAAGAAGGAGAGTGATGGGGTGCTACACCAGATAAATTGGCCTCCACAGTCACCAGACCTGAACCCAATCGAGATGGTTTGGGGTGAGCTGGACCGCAGAGTGAAGGTAAAAGAGCCAACAAGTGCTAAGCATCTCTGAGAACTCCTTCAAGACTGTTGGAAGACCATTTCCGGTGACTACCTTTTGAAGCTCATCAAGAGAATGCCAAGAATGTGCAAAGCAGTAATCAAAGCAAAAGGTGGCTACTTTGAAGAACCTAGAATATAAGACATGTTTTCAGTTGTTTCACACTTTTTTTTTTTAAGTATTTCACTCCACATGTGTTAATTCATAGTTTTGATGCCTTTAATGTGAATCTACAATTTTCAGAGTCATTAAAATAAAGAAAACTCTTTGAATGAGAAGGTGTGTCCAAACTTATGGTCTGTACTGTATATATACAGTTCTGGCCAAAAGTATTGGCACCCCTGCAATTCTGTCAGATAATACTCAGTTTCTTCTTGAAAATGATTGCAATCACAAATTCTTTGGTATTATTATCTTCATTTAATTTGTCTTCAATGAAAAAAAACAAAAACAAATTTATCATAAAGCCAAATTGGATATAATTCCACACCAAACATGAAAAGGGGGTGGACAAAAGTTTTGGCACTGTTTGAAAAATCATGTGATGCTTCTCTAATTTGTGTAATTAACAGCACCTGTAACTTACCTGTGGCACCTAACAGGTGTTGGCAATAACTAAATCACACTTGCAGCCAGCTGACATGGCTTAAAGTTGACTCAACCTGTGTCCTTGTGTGCACCACATTGAGCATGGAGAAAAGAAAGAAGACCAAAGAACTGTCTGAGGACTTTAGAATCCAAATTGTGAGGAAGCATGAGCAATCTCAAGGCTACAAGTCCATCTCCAAAGACCTGAAAGTTCCTGTGTCTACGGTGCGCAGTGTCAGCAAGAAGTTTAAAGCCCATGGCACTGTGGCTAACCTCCCTAGATGTGGAAGGAAAAGAAAAATTGACGACAGATTTCAATGCAAGATTGTGCGGATGGTGGATAAAGAACCTCGACTAACATCCAAACAAGTTCAAGCTGCCCTTCAGTCTGAGGGTATAACAGTGTCAACCCGTACTATCCGTCGGCGTCTGAATTAAAAGGGAATGTATGGTAGGATACCCAGGAAGACCCCACTTCTTACGCCGAGATATAAAAAAGCCAGGCTGGAGTTTGCCAAAACTTACCTGAGAAAGCCTAAAATGTTTTGGAAGAATGTTCTCTGGTCAGATGAGACAAAAGTAGAGCTTTTTGGGAAAAGCCATCAACATAGAGTTTACAGGACAAAAAAAGGAGGCATTCAAAGAAAAGAACACGGTCTCTACAGTCAAACATGGCGGAGGATCGTGTGCACTGCTCATGCGCTAGGGCTGGAGATGTCGGTATAGTGGAGTTCACAGTGAGGATCATTTGCCTTCAGTTGTGTCAGAGTGTAACGTGATCCGTGGGCGGCGATCACATGTCCTATCAATGTTGCGGCATAGAGAATAAGGGACACAGGTTATTATAAGAAATAACAGGGTGACAGTGTTTATAGGTGGCAGTGCCTATAAAACAGGATATAATGCGAGTTAATAAGAATTGTGCACATCATATATATTAAACATATAGAGCAACCAGAGCTATTGAAATCAGATAAATATTACTACCTGTGGTGGTGACTCTGTATGTCACAATATCTGTATCCATTATTCAGAGATCACGTATATAGCCTTGTACTCATTTATAAACACATGGGAAAATACATTTTAAGAGAAGAAAAATTATTATATAAGGCATCAGAAAAAAAAGTCCATACGTCCATTCCTGTTGGTTCCCTTCGTAGCAAATATATGCTCATTATATGAGTGAAGTAGTATTGGGGTATCTTAATGCCCCTCTAGTCCCTTATTCCTTACCGGATTTTTTTCAAATTGCAGTTCTTATTCCCTGTTCATGCCATTGGGTTCCAGGGTGTTCAAGGTGTGGATCCAATACATATCCCTCTCCTTTAGTCTCTTTATTCTATCTCCCCCTCTCCGTAGTACGGGCATATGGTCGATAACTTAAAATTTAAGTTTACATATGTTATGGCTATGTTCTTTAAGATCAGCTGGTGTGGGTAGCATTGTGTGTTTACACCTGATGGTGGATTTGTGCTGACTAATGCGGTCTCAGATATGATGAGTAGTTTCACCAACATACCAGAGACCGTAGGGGCACTTAATGAGGTAGATGACATATGTGGAGTCACATGTATATAGATTTTTAATTTTAAATTTCCTGCCCGATCGTGGGTGAAAAAAAAGTGTTACCTTTAATGACATGTGAACACTGTGGGCAACCCCAACAAGGGTAAGTGCCCCGTTTTACCCCAGTCAATGTTCTCTCATAATGTACATTATGATACGCCTCTTTAATGCCTAATATACCGCCTTTTAGGTTGAGAAAAATGACCGCAACCCAATACGTTTTTCTGCATATAAATTCCAGTACGGTGTTTACCGCAATATAGGCATAAGGGGTTGTGATCAGTTCCCTGGAACAAAGGTATGACGAGACCCTCTGGACACTCATGTTCACAAATATTAATCTCATATTATACCATGGGGCATGTATTAGATATTTTTATATATTTTCCATCAGGGGACCAAAAATACTACATGAGTCCTGTTCTTACTTTTACATTATATACCTCCATCCAGAGCTCTCTAGACCTTTAGCAAGGTAATTACATAGTTCCTGACTCCAACAGACCTATAACATCATTGGATATTACTTGATTGCATCTTTGTGAATTTTTGTTTTTCTATTCTCAGTCCCAGTAGCAGAGTCCACCTTAGTGCCATTACTCTGATTCTATAAGACACTGCACACAGGCTGCCCAGGTATTGCGAACCTACAGTTTTTTAATTTTTTAACTTGTTCATTTTACTATTAAACTGAAGTTATGTACTTTAACTCCGAGACCCCAGGTTAATTTGCATTTGTAGATTACTTGTTGATTAATGGTTCTAATATTTCGATTTTTCTTAAAATTATATCACGTTTCCACTGTTAATCAAGCTGATGTATATTCTTATTTAGTCCATTTTATCAATATGTGATTTATTCTATGTTTGCATTTGTTTTTTGACTTAATGTTTTATGCCACTTGTAGATAAGAACCATGGAAAAGGCCCTAAAGGCCGAAACATTGGTCTCTGGATGCCTGTAATATTTTGTTTAAACATTTTTTTGCTTGAAAAAATTAAAATGGACTTCTATCACAAAACTCATTCTTTCAATCTTTTTTCCAATGGTGTGCCAAAAATAACCTACTGCTATAAAATACAAAAACCCACCCTCTTTCACTCCTTTATTAACTCCAAAAACACTCAGGTCCGACTTAATCCAGACGAGATCCCATGATGATTCCACCACTGCTATATTTGGGGGTCAGGCAGAGAATGACTGAATGAGCTGTGTGATGAGCGGTGACATCACTCAGGTTAGCCGTGGCCACAGCTGGAGGTTCCCACGGTCCTCCACCTGTGACCACAGGTAACTTGACCTCAGGTGACTTCAGTGACCTCACCTGAGTTCATTGAGGTTCCCTGAGGTCAGGTTATCTGCAGTCACAGGTGAAGGACCATGGGAACCTCCACCTATGGGTGTGGTTAACCTGAGTGACATCATCGCTCATCACGCAGCTCACTCAGTGTCGACCACCCTCTGTGAGGTTCAGACAATCTTCTATGGCCGCTCGGTGTGAAATCAGATGTAGCACAGCTGGGACCTTGTGTGGATTATGTTGGACATGCAGGGGTGTTTTGGGTGTTAAAAAGTGGTGAAAGTGGTGAGTGTGGGTGTTCTTTTGCCCTTTATTCCACAGATTGGGTCTGTGATTGGACAGACAGGCTGTCACATGGGCTGGGGGCGCTGTCTTACTGCAACCAATCACAGATGCCGTGCAAAGCAGTGAATATGCATGAGTCAAATGAGAGCAGAAGAAGAATGAGCTTCTGTGGCATCGGTTACAGCCGCACCAGAGACTCGATAAGTATGGAACTTTCTCTTTTTATTATTTTTACTTTATTATTTTTTATTTCCCGAGTGCCCGATCCGGACTCCGAAATTCCCTGAGAATTCCGTTCCGAGCCCAGCACTCGGGTGCATTTTGAACCCGTGGGGGGGCGGACTTTATAGATCGGTTCGCCCATTACTATTTTTCACAAACTCATCAAAATCAGATTTGACAAAAACGCACCCAAAATGCACCAAAATAATGGAGCATCATTACAAGTGGTTTTTGGGTTTTTTTACATTTCAGTTTTTGGTGCAGTTTTTTTGTGACAACTAAACTGCAGTGTGCACATGTAGCCTTACAGTACTAGCTGGAAGAGTAAACATGTTTAGTTTGTCATATAATATGTCCATGTGGTGGCACCAAAGCTCTATTATATAAATGCAAGTTCCCCAGGAATACTGAAGCAACTGCTTCATAATAAATTTACAGAGCACCTGAGCCCAGCATGCTAACAATAACGTAAACCCATACAGTATACACAATAAAGGTAAACGCCTCAGTGGTGAATGCGGTGTTCACGGTCCCTCCACCCCCTGTCCTTTTTGTGTGCATTCTCTCTTTTTACATTTTTTAATATTTACCAACAAAAAAATATTTAATTTCATCCGTGAGTCAGTTCTATTTTTAGGTAGATCTATCATAACCTACTTATATTTATATAGTTACTTATTAAATGCAGAATCAAATCTTTTGTACAATAAAAAACACTTAAAAACTCAGCTTCACAAAAATGTAAAAACAAGAGAAGATTGTCATTGTGTAGTTTGGTACGGACTCTTCCAGAAAACAAACAAACAGTATTTACAGTCATATGAAAATGTTTGGGCACCCCTATTAATGTTAACCTTTTTTCTTTAGAACAATTTGGGTTTTTGCAACAGCTATTTCAGTTTCATATATCTAATAACTGATGGACTCAGTAATATTTCTGGATTGAAATAAGGTTTATTGTACTAACAGAAAATGTGCAATCTGCATTTAAACAAAATTTGACTGGTGCAAAAGTAAGGGCACCCTTATCAATTTCTTGATTTTTTTTTTCCAAAACTTTTTATTGATTTTCCAATTTTTTATAAACATAACAAGATATTCAAGGTTACACAAGGAAAAACATTTGTCTGACAATATGTGACATAATAGGGTGCAATGCCCCAACTTGATATTTTAAACTGTTTATCTGATTGATATGGTCTCTATTAAACCAAGGCAAAAGTACTAAGAAATAACAGACGCGATACAAGTCAATTAGAATCATTAAGCCCCTAAGTCAACCCCGAATGCTTCCAAATTTTCTGGCACGTCTTGCTGCTACCTTAGCGTCTCGTCTCCCCTTTCCTCCGGAACCCACACCTACGTGATTTTCAATTTACTCAGTTTGTCCTGGCTATCATTCAGAAGGTACCATTCCGATTGTATAAAAGGTGTCATCAGATTATCTATTTCTCCCTGAGTAAATTGACTTTCAATGAAATTTCTCCATTTCCCAAAGAACTTGGGTGTCAACCTGTCTTTGTCCTTTTCCGCTTCCACTTTCTCCAGCCTCAATAAATTATGTAATTCACCGATGACCTCTTTTATGGATGGTCCCTCCCCTTGTATCCAATGCTTTAAGATGGACCGTTTGGCTATCATGGCTATGTCATGTACTATTGTATATTTCTTCTTTCCCGGCATGTCCGATCCCCCTCTTACTCCTCCCTCAAAGGAATGAAAAATCCACACCATTAGCTCTAGATATCCAGAAATTCCCCATGTTGCCTGGACAAATAATCTAACTTGATTCCAAAACCTTTGAATTTCCTTACACTCCCATAGTCCATGTAGTATATCTGTTTTTTCTCTTTGACATTTAGGACACCGCATATCTCTTCCCGGAATGTTGAAGCCCATAATAGCCCTGTGTAAAATTCTAAATTGGGTGTCTCTCCATCTCTCATTGGTAACATGTTTCCGCATCTGTACCCATCCCTTCAATATATCCCCTACAACTTCCTGCCCTTTCAATTGTTTCCCCCACGCTGAGTACGGCTATCCTCCCCAGATATAAGCATTCCCCGAAATGTTCGGTAAATTTTGGAAACATTTACACTTGCTACATCACTTTCCATAAGCTCATCAATCAAACTCTTATTCAATTCCTTTCCAAGCTACCCCAAATCTACAAATACTCCATGCTTCAGTTGTTCATACTGGATGATATGTGAGCTATTAAGTTCATACTTGTCAAGCACTTCCCGTCCTGTCAGCCACCTTCTCTGCTCCACATTCATGACATCCTTCATTCTCTCGACGCCCTTCTCTTTCCATCTAGTAAATAGCTTATTTTCCCGTCCCATGGGAAAGTTCGGAGATGCCCAGGGATTTAAGTACTTAGATACTTTCCATGACAGTCCCAATTTCTTTCTTACCAGTTTCCATGTTAGCATAGTGTCTCGGAATAAGATTGAGTTCCTTATATGCCCATCCGCCCTGGACAATGGGGAGTGTAAAATGGACGCCAAATCCCACGGTGATGCATACTTGGCTTCCATGCCATAGTCTGAGTGCCTGCTCGTTCCTCTCATCCAATCAAACACATGTCTCATTATACACACCAGGTTATAACCCCGAACATTCGGGAAACTAAGACCTCCTTCCTCCGTTGACTTCATCAATGTTCGTAACTTTATTCTAGGTTTCCTTCCCCGCCATATAAAATCCGCATACGCTGAGTTGAGCCTATTTACGTCCCTCAGTTTTAGCAATATCGGGATCGTCTGGAATGGGTACAACAGTCTAGGAAAGCTCATCATTTTTATCAGGTGGCACCTTGCCAGTAGTGGTAGAGGCAGACCCTTCCAACCCTTTAGTTGTGCTATAATTTTCCTAATTAGTGGGCCATAATTCATCTCGTAAATTGATTCCACCGTTCTTCCTATATGAATTCCCAGATATTTAAGTGATGTCTGTGCTATAGGAATGCCACATATACAACCATCTCTTGCATTCCCCCCTTTTAGGAACAGGATATCACACTTTTTTTTATTCAATTTGAATCCTGAGACTAATCCAAATTTTTCAATTAGGGCTAGAGTCTGTGGCAAATCCACGTTAGGGTCCCCCATATATAGTATGACATCATCGGCAAAAAGTGCTGTCTTTATTTCAGTTCCCCTTACCTTAATCCCTTTAAAACTATTGGGGCCCTGCAGTATTCTTGACAATGGTTCAATGGCCAAGTTGAATAGAAGGGGAGATAGCGGGCAGCCTTGTCTTGTTTCCTTCATCAAAGGGAACACGTCTGATAAAAAACCTGGTTTGTGTATCCTAGCTCCCGAGTTAGCGTAAAGATTCCTAATGTAAAGCCTCATTTTGCCTACAATCCCTGTGGCCTCTAGTACTTTGTCCAGCCAGCTCCAATTTACATTGTCAAACGCTTTTTCTGCGTCGAGTGTAACTAGAGCGGGTCTTGCCCCCCTCTCTATCTGTTCCAATCTCACCGCATCCACCACTAGTATTGTCTTCCGGATATTAGTGACAGCATTTCTCCCTTTAATAAACCCTACCTGACGCTCTGTAATGATCCTTGGAAGAATCATGGCCAATCTATTAGCCATAATCTTAGATATTATTTTTAAATCCTGGTTTATAAGTGATATGGGTCTATAACTAGAGGGATCATCCAGGTCTTTAGTTCCCTTAGGGAGTAATTTGATATATGCTACGTTTGAATTTTTAGGAATTTCCTCTCCTTCCAAAAATGCATTAAATACAGCAGTTAAATCTGGCGAGATCAGATCTCTCATAGCCTTATAAAACTCGCTGTTAAAACCGTCGGGGCCTGGTGCCTTGTTGGTGTTAAGCTTCCCGATTGTTCTAGTCACCTCCTCAACTGTGATATCTGCATTTAGGTCACTCAGATCTTCCTCTGTTACGCTAGGCAAGTGCGCTTGTCTTAACCACTCTGCCTCGTCAGTCATGTCATTGTTTCCTGGCCCATATAGTTTTCTATAAAAATGTCCCAGCAATTTATTAATTTCCTTAGGATCTGTGGTCACCTCCCCCCCCCCCTTTCTTTTTAGTTTGGAAATCACTGTCATTTTCCTGCTACCCCTTGCCAAATTTGCCAGCATCCTCCCCGCCTTGTTGCCAAATCTATGTAACTCTGCTTCCCTGTGCGACCAAAATAATTGTTCCTTTTTTTTGGCCCATTCATCGAACCCCCTTTTCGCCTCCAACCATCTGTCTTTCGTCGTGGGAGATCTATTAGCCAAATACTTTGTGTATGCTACCCGCACTGCTTCACTCTGTGCATTATAATTCTCATTGGTTTTCCTTCTGATCATGGCAGCATATCCAATCAGGCGACCCCTCAAGACCGCTTTTGCCGTTTCCCAGTACAGCACTGGGTTCCCTTTGTGTTCCTTGTTTTCCTCTGTGAATTCTCCCCACCACTCTCGTAATACCCTGTGGAAATTATCTTGTCTGAGAAGAAACGATGGAAATCTCCATATGATATCTGTACCTCTCTTGAACTTCTCTCAGATACCCAATCTCACCGGACTATGATCAGATATCACCATGTTTTCTATCACACATTCTTGTGCCCCATAAACTAGGCCTTGAGAAATCCAAAATTGATCAATACGCGACCAGCTATCATGAGGATGCGAGAAGTGTGTATATTCTCTATCATGCGGGTGAGCTAATCTCCAGATGTCCTTCAAACCCACGTCTTCTAATGTCACATCCCTATGCTCCGGCCTTCTGTCCACATCCTCTGTCCTCTCCTTCCCCCTCCTCCTGTCTTCAGCTGAGTCTGGAACTGTGTTAAAATCACCTCCTACTATGATGTTGGTCTCCCCATCTGCTAGTATGTTGGCCTTTATGCCATCATGAAATATGCTCTGTTGGGAGTTTGGACCGTAAACATTATAGATCCTTAATTTACCCGCTGGGCTAATGATTGTTAAATGTTGCCACCGTCCCTGGTCGTCTGCCTCGTGTGTCACTACTTCATGGCTGAGCTGTTTATGTATTAGAATCATTGTCCCCGCTTTCCTACCTTGTGCCTCTGTCCCATATACAGTACCCACCCAGTATTTCTTCATGTGGTGGAAAAAGTCCTCCTTCCTCAAATGCGTTTCCTGTAATAATGCAATATCTGTTTTTAGTCTTTTCAGATGTCTTAGTATCATTGCTCGTTTGTTAGGAGATCTCAAGCCTTTCACATTCCATGTAGTTATTTGTACCATATTTGCCTTTGTATTTTGCTCTTACTACTTCCTCCCCTGTGGGCCTTGAACTCACAAGAGACGAGACAATTATTACCAGGTATAGAATTTGCCCCCCAGGCTTGACATATCTTTTCCCCACCTTGTAGGTATAATAAATATAACAATAAACAAGTAACTGTAGAACAAGTTTTCCCTTCTGGGAAATTTTTGGCTCTTTTCGCCATGCTGATGACTTCCCCTTTTCCTAGCCAAACTGTTGCGCTCCCTAGTCACCCCCCTTAGAGTATACGTTCTAGCCCGGATTCACATGAGTCACATGAACGAGCCTTAAATAATATGTCAAAAATAGTACAGTATGACAAAACCTCTATAAGAACTTCAAGTCCAACTTAGCTCTATTTTCTGGTGGCCGTCCCAGCACTCAGAGCAGACAGATCCACTTCATTTACGCCTGGAAGTCGTTCCTGGACAAAGGCGAGTGAAAGTAAGAATAAAAGTGAATCTGGAAGTGAAACTGAAAGTAAGCGTGAGACTGAATATGCGAGAGAAAAAGAGTGAGACAGAGCGCGTGTGGTACTGAAAGTGAGCGTGAGACTGAAAATGAAACTGAGTATGAGAGTGAGTGTGAAACTGAAAGTAAGCGTGAAACTGAAAATGAGACTGAATATGTGAGGGGGGAAAGAAAAAAAAAAAAAAGTGTGGGACTGAGAGAGAGTGTGAGACTGAACGTTAGGAGTAAGACTGAAAGTGAAACTGAAAGCAAGCGTGAAAGCGAAACTGAACATGAGAGAATGAAATCAAGAGAGCGAGAGAGTGCGAGAACAGGACCAGCAATATCTAGTTCAGTTCAGTTATCATGAACTATTTCCAACAGTTAGTCTCTGTGTTCCGAGCGAGGATTATTTTGTTGTATTGGGCTCAATCTCCTTTGCTCTCTACTCTCCAACCGCGATTGCTCCTCAAAGCTTCTCGGGTCTTTCCCTGGGCCTCTTGGAGATCCTCCTCTGCTGGTCCCTTCTCCATTATTTCCTCTTTTTTGTCCGTCAGCCCGATTCTTATCCTGTTCTGCCATGAGAGTACGCTCTGCTTCTTTAAAGTCTTTGTAATATGCAAACGAGCCATTAAGATTTCTGAATTTCAGTGTGGCAGGGTATAGCAGTTGGCACTTGACTTTTTTGTTATACAGGAATGAACATACTTTGCTGAATTCTTTTCTCTTTCTGGAGACTTCTGCTGAATAATCGCCGAAAATTAGCAGTCTGTTGCCTTGGTAATGCAATGGTCGCTGTCTGTCTCTAAAGGCCCTCAGTATTTCCTCTTTATGTTTATAATCAAGATATTTGACTATCACTTGTCTAGCTCTCAGCGGGGCTTTCTTGTTTGGGTTTGGATCCTCTCCCCTATTCGCTTCTTGTTGTCTTAGTGGTCCCACTCTGTGCGCTCTTTCCACTCTGAATTTAGCCTTAATGCCCACGGCCTGAGGTAACTCCTGTTCACATATGTTATCCAGCTGTCCCAAAGATACCGATTCTGGCAGCCCCACAATGCGCAAATTATTTCGCCTCGATCGGTTCTCCAAATCTTCCGCTTTATCTCTCAAATAATCGTTAGATTTCACTAGAGCTGCTATTTGCTCTTGCATAGCCATTATTTTCTCCTCTGAGTCAGATATTCTCTGCTCTGTTTCTGCCAGTCTATATGCATGTCCACTAATCTGCTTTTGCATAGCTGCTAGGGATGTTTGTATGGCTGTTTCAATGGCCACTTTAATCTCTTTTGACAGATGTGATGTCACTTCGGCAGCCAATTTTTTATAATAAACATTGAGTTCTTGTGCATGCTTGTCTTGGCCTGCAGGTGGTGCTGGTTTTTTAGTTCTCTTATTCTGAGCTGGGGATTTTCCACCCTCCCCCATTTGTTTACAGTATTTAGATAATGGTGTGGCCGGCTGTTTCTTGTTTACTTTAGAAGGAGTGTTACTGTTTCTGACATGCAGCTTCTGCTGGCGTTGATCATGATTAGACACCTTATACTGCGTGTCTAAGTGATCAGTCCGGTCTCCTGCGTCTCTGTGCACTCTTTGCTTGCTGCACTCCTCCTCCTCTCTCTCTCGTTCCTCCATGTCCCCTTCCTCTATCCATTGTGTTTCTCCCTCTTCAATCCCCTGCAGCGATTTGTCTCCTGCTCCATCCTCCCCCGACCCCCCGCTCTCATCTCCTTCACTTCTCCCTCTCCTGCCTTCCATTACCACATCTTGCACTGGGAACTCTGGCTCCTCCTCCATCAGGCTCGTCGGCGCCATGACAGTCTCCTCTTCTCCACGCCGGCAGTCAGGATCTCCACTCCTCCAGGTCCCCTCACCACCACCAGCACTCCTCAGTAAGTACCGCTCCATAGCTGTGTGCTTCCTGCTACCAGATGTGCTGCTCTCTGCTCGCTCACTTGCCCGGGTATGCTGTTTATCGTCGGTTTCTCAGAGGGGTCTCGGGAGCTTCCCCTCTATGCTGCCTCCTCAGCCAGGACCGGATCCGGAAGTCCCAATTTCTTGATTTGAACACTCTTAACTACTTTTTACTGACTTACTAAAGCACTAAATTGGTTTTGTAACCTCATTGAGCTTTGAACTTCATAGGCAGGTGTATCCAATCATGAGAAAAGGTATTTAAGGTGGCCACTTGCAAGTTCTTCTCCTATTTGAATCTCCTATGAAGAGTGGCATCATGTGCTTCTCAAAACAACTCTCAAATGATCTGAAAACAAAGATTATTCAACATAGTTGTTCAGGGGCAGGATACAAAAAGTTGTCTCAGAGATTTAAACTGTCAGTTTCCACTGTGAGGAACATAGTAAGGAAATGGAAGAACACAGGTACAGTTCTTGTTAAGTCCAGAAGTGGCAGGCCAAGAAAAATATCAGAAAGGCAGAGAAGAAGAATGGTGAGAACAGTCAAGGACATTCCACAGACCACCTCCAAAGACCTGCAGCATCATCTTGCTGCAGATGGTGTCAATGTGCATCGGTCAACAATACAGCACACGTTGCACAAGGAGAAGCTGTATGGGAGAGTGATGCGAAAGAAGCCGTTTCTGCAAGCACGCCACAAACAGAGTCGCCTGAGGTATGCAAAAGCACATTTGGACAAGCCAGTTACATTTTGGAAGAAGGTCCTGTGGACTGATGAAACAAAGATTGAGTTGTTTGGTCATACAAAAAGGCGTTATGCATGGAGGCAAAAAAACACGGCAGTCCAAGAAAAGCACTTGCTACCCACTGTAAAATTTGGTGGAGGTTCCATCATGCTTTGGGGCTGTGTGGCCAATGCCGGCACCGGGAATCTTGTTAAAGTTGAGGGTCGCATGGATTCAACTCAGTATCAGCAGATTCTTGACAATAATGTGCAAGAATCAGTGACGAAGTTGAAGTTACGCAGGGGATGGATATTTCAGCAAGACAATGATCCAAAACACCGCTCCAAATTTACTCAGGCATTCATGCAGAGGAACAATTACAATGTTCTTGAATGGCCATCCCAGTCCCCAGACCTGAATAACATGATGATTTGAAGCATCCTGTCCATGCTCGGCGACCATCAAACTTAACTGACCTAGAATTGTTTTGTAAACAGGAATGGTCAAATATACCTTCATCCAGGATCCAGGAACTCATTAAAAGCTACAGGAAGCGACTAGAGGCTGTTATTTTTGCAAAAGGAGGATCTACAAAATATTAATGTCACTTTTATGTTGAGGTGCCCATACTTTTGCACCGGTCAAATTTTGTTTAAATGCGGATTGCACATTTTCTGTTAGTACAATAAACCTCATTTCAATATAGAAATATTACTTATTCCATCAGTTATTAGATATATGAAACTGAAATAGCTGTTGCAAAAACCAAAATTGTTATAAAGAAAAAAGGTTAACATTAAAAGGGGTGCCCAAACTTTTTCATATGACTGTATGCTTGTAAGAAGTTCAGTTTTATTGTTCTGTGTTAGTTACATGTCTCACACTGATAATGGACTCTTTTATTGAAAATAAGCTCTGGAGGCAGATTCTCATACAGATGAGTATCCAGCCCATAGCATCAAACAGCTCATTTATACAGTGCCTTGCAAAAATATTCAGCCCCCTTGAATTTTTCATCCTTTTCCCACATTTCACATTATGGCTT
Source organism: Anomaloglossus baeobatrachus (assembly GCF_048569485.1). NCBI lineage: Eukaryota > Metazoa > Chordata > Amphibia > Anura > Aromobatidae > Anomaloglossus > Anomaloglossus baeobatrachus. The sequence continues at coordinate 214,356,989 of NC_134355.1, read as the reverse complement.
CAAACATAAAGATACAAAATTTAAACTTTATGGTGAAGAATCAACAACAAGTGGGACACAATTGTGAAGTTGAATGAAATTTATTGCTTATTTTAAACTTTTATAAAAAATAATAAACTGAAAAGTGGGGCGTGCAATATTATTCGGCCCCTTTAAGTTAATACTTTGTAGCGCCACATTTTGCTGTGATTACAGCTGCAAGTCGTTTGGGGTATGTCTCTATCAGTTTTGCACATCGAGGGACTGAAATTCTTGCCCATTCTTCCTTTGCAAACAGCTGGAGCTGAGTGAGGTTGGATGGAGAGCGTTTGTGAACAGCAGTTTTCAGCTCTTTCCACAGATTCTCAATTGGATTAAGGTCTGGACTTTGACTTGGCCATTCTAACACCTGGATACGTTTATTTGTGAACCATTCCATTGTAGATTTTGCTTTATTTTTGGGATCATTGTCTTGTTGAAAGAAACATCTCCGTCCCAGTCTCAGGTCTTTTGCAGACTCCAACAGGTTTTCTTCAAGAATGGTCCTGTATTTGGCTCCATCCATCTTAACCATGTTCCTTGTCCCTGCTGAAGAAAAGCAGGTCCAAACCATGATGCTGCCATCACCAAAGGACTTACTTAGAATTCTGCAGCTGGTTTTAAGGCAAAAAACCTCCCCAAAAATTGCCTAAAAAGGGTTAATGATATAAAATAGAGATTTTTTTCCACAATTAAAAAATCTCACAAACCAGCGCTGAATAATAAGAGTGAAAATTATTTTATTAATACCATTACTCCTAATCCCTAACAAAATAAACAAGTAACCTACACTAGGGATCTGTAACGGGCCCCCGGTGCACTGATCTAATTACCGCTAGACTCCCTGTCAGGAGCGCGGTATACTCAATCCTAACCAGGGATCGTGAATGAGTGCAGCGTGGCTGTTAATGAAAATTCAACAAACAGTAAAGCTTTAACTTCGGTGCAGGCACCCTTAAGCAGGAAGATTGCCTTTATATACGGGCTGGAACAGTCATAGTGCTTCTTTGTAAAAACTTTCTGCAGCTATAAAAAAAAAAATTTCTTCAAAAAAAAAGAAAAAATTTTTTTTCTTGAGAAATTCACCCTCCTTTCTAATCGGACTAATAACCTCATAAATTTTTTATATTAGATCGTGGTTGCCACCAGCCAGGGCCCCACGACCCTTTAGTCCTACTGTGCATATAAAGTGTATATGATTCGTCCATTGTTATCTACTTGTAGAAATTAATCTTGTTTATTTTGTTAGGGATTAGGAGTAATGGTATTAATAAAATAATTTTTACTCTTATTATTCAGCGCTGGTTTGTGAGATTTTTTAATTGTGGAAAAAATCTCTATTTTATATCATTGGTCCTGTATTTGGCTCCATCCATCTTCCCATCAATTTTAACCACCTTCCCTGTCCCTGCTGAAGAAAAGCAGGCCGAAACCATGATTCTGCCACCACCATGCTTGACAGTGGGGATGGTGTGTTCAGGGTGATGAGCTGTGTTGCTTTTATACCAAACATATTGTTTGGCATTGTGCCCAAATGTTCAATTTTTGGTTTCATCGGACCAGAGCACCTTCTTCCACATGTTTGGTGTGTCTCCCAGGTGGTTTGTGGCAAACTTTAAATGACACCTTTTATGGATATCTTTAAAAAATGGCTTTCTTCTTACCACTTTTCCATAAAGGCCAGATTTGTGCAGTGTATGACTCATTGTTGTCCTATGGACAGACTCTTCCACCTCAGCTGTAGATCTCTGCAGTTCATCTAGAGTAATCTTGGGCCTCTTGGCTACATCTCTGATCAGTCTTCTCCTTGTTTGAGATAACATTTTTGAGGGATGGCCGGGTCTTGGTAGATTTGCAGTGGTATGATACTCCTTCCATTTCAATATGATCACTTGCACAGTGCTTCTTGGGATGTTTAAAGTTGTGGAAATCTTTTTGTAACCAAATCTGGCTTTAAACTTCTCCACAACAGTATCACTGACCTGCCTGTTGTGTTTCTTGGTCTTCATGATGCTCTCTGTGCTTTAAAAAGAATACTGAGACTATCACAGAGCAGGTGCATTTATACGGAGACTTGATTACACACAGGTGGCTTATATTTATCATCAGTCATTTAGGACAACATTGGATCATTCAGAGATCCTCAATGAACTTCTGGAGTGACTTTGCTGCACTGGAAGTAAAGGGGATGAATAATATTGCACGCCCCACTTTTCAGTTTATTATTTTTTACAAAAGTTTAAAATAAGCAATAAATATCATTCACCTTCACAATTGTGTCTCACTTGTTGTTGATTCTTCACCATAGCATTAACATTTTTATCTTTATGTTTGAAGTCTGAAATGTGGGAAAAGGTTGAAAAATTCAATGGGGCCGAATACTTTCACAAGGCACTGTACATATAGAAAAACCTGGATTTCTGGAGAATAAGACATCAGATCGCAGATAGCGAGGTATCATTTTATTCAGCTTCCAATGACCCACATGCCCATGTAGATGGCCTAGCATGGTTTGCAAATACTGACAGTTTCCCTTTAAGTTGTCTACCTAGATAAAAAAAATATATGCCATAATACACCTCTGGTAAAATCAGCAGTCAATACTAGAAAATATAATTTTACATGGAGGCTATGCGCATAAATGGCTTCACTTGTAATGCAAGGAAAGATTTTTTTCTCAGGACAAGGGCTACTCATAAACAGTTCTGAGCAGAGGAACCTTCTTTAGAAAGTCCACTTGGCTTGTCTTCATGAGACAAACACTTGTGACCACTTAGTGACTATCAATACAACTTAAAACTCACCTGAGCTATAAGTGCATATCTTCCACCGAAGGATGAAAATGCAGCGCCTGACGGCTGTACACTATAGCTGACACCCTGCTGTATCAGTCATGAGAGCAGTGTTGGCACTGACCATGGCCATTTAACCCCTGAGATTCTGACGTCAGTAGTGACTACTACGGCATCTAGATGGTTAACAGAGTGTGGGGGGCTTCTCTTTAAACCCATCGACATCCTGAGATCATGATTGTGTGGGACTAATGGTTGACATGGCATTTCACGGCCAAGTAAATACCAGAGCCTACCAGCTATAGTGACCTGTTCAGAAGATTACAACATTTAGGTGGTAAAAAAATGTTTTGTGACTGTCCTTGAAAAAATTAAATATTACTGCTGAAATTTTAAAGCTTCTAACATCCGAACAAAATAGAAAAACATTTTACAGATGGTGCTGTTGTAAAGCAAACAAGAGGTTAATGATATTTATTAACTATTTTGTGTCAGGTGACTGTCTGGATTAGGCCTCAGTTCCACTTGCGTTTTGCACGAACGAGTGCAATCCAGTAAAGCATTGGATTGCACTCCCACCAGTGCAAAACTATGGGGTAGTTTTCACCTACTATTGATTTCTCATGCCATGCAATATTGGCATGAGAAAAGAATTTCAGCATGCTGCATTTGGCTGCGAGTCTCGGCTCACATGCACCCCCATATAAGTCTATGGATACATGTGAAACATCGCACTGCACTCACATGTCATCCAAGTGCAGTGCGATGCAGGCCGGGGAGGAGATGAGGACAAAGTGCTCCCTCCCTCTTCTCCGCAGCTGTAATACGATCTCAAGACCAGATCACAGTCGCATGACCCTCGGCTGACGCTCGCAGGAGAGCAGGAGCCTCGAGTCATTAGCATATTTCTTCTAATGCTCTTGTATCGGAAGCAAAGCGCAAGTGGAACCGTGGCCTTAAAGGGATAATCACTCAAAGTTTAAAAATGCTAATTTTTAAAAATGTTTGTCACATTTCTGATATTTTTATAAATAAATGGAAAACATATTGACTTAAGTTTACTATTATCATATAATATATAATGTGTCATGAAAAAAAACCATCTCAAATTCACTGGGATATGTTCAGACATTGCTGTTATTGCCACATAAAGTGACCTGTCGTAACATTTGAAAAATGTGACCAGGTCAAGTTGGGGTTAAGCAGCACTTACAGTGCCTTGTGAAAGTATTCGGCTCCCTGGAATTTTTTATCCTTTTTCCACATTTCAGATTTCAAATATAAAGATAAAAATGTTAATGTTATGGTGAAGAATCAACAACAAGTGGGACACAATTGAGAAGGTGAATGATATTTAATGCTTATTTTAAACTTTTGTAAAAAATAATAAACTGAAAATTGGGGGCATGCAATATTATTCGTCCCCTTTACGTTCAGTGCAGCAAACTCACTCCAAAAGTTCATTGAGGATCTCTGAATGATCCAATGTTGTCCAAATTGACTGATGATGATAAATATAAGCCACCTGTGTGTAATCAAGTCTCCGTATAAATGCACCTGCTCTGTGATAGTCTTGGCGTTCTGTTTAAAGCACAGAGAGCATCATGAAGATCAAGGAACACAACAGGCAGGTCTGTGATACTGTTGTGGAGAAGTTTAAAGCTGGATTTGGTTACAAAAAGATTTCCACAACATTAAACATCCCAAGGAGCACTGTGCAAGTGATCATATTGAAATGGAAGGAGTACCATACCACTGCAAATCTACCAAGACCTGGCCGTCCCTCAAAAAAATCATTTCAAACAAGGAGCAGACTGATCAGAGATGTAGCCAAAAGGCCCATGATCACTCTGGATGAAGTTCAGAGATTTACAGCTGAGGTGGGAGAGTCTGTCCATAGGACAACAATCAGTCATGCACTGTACAAATCTGGCCTTTATGGAAGAGTGGCAAGAAGAAAGCCATTTATCAAAGATATCCCTAAAAAGTGTCATTTAAAGTTTGCCACAAGCCACCTGGGAGACGCACCAAACATGGAAGAAGGTGCTCTGGTCAGATGAAACCAAAATCGAACTTTTGGGCACAATGTCAATCAATATGTTTGGCGTAAAAGCAACACAGCTCATAACCCTGGCCACACCATCCCCACTGTCAAACATGGTGATGGCAGCATCATGGTTTGGACCTGCTTTTCTTCAGCAGGGACAAGGAACATGGTTAAGATGGATGGAGCCAAATACAGGACCATTCTTGAAGAAAACTTGTTGGAGTCTAGAAAAGACCTGAGACTGAGATGGAGATGTTTCTTTCAACAAGACAATGATCCCAAACATAAAGCAAAATCTACAATGGAATGGTTCACAAATAAACTTATCCAGGTGTTAGAATGGCCAAGTCAGATGAAAACTGCTGTTCACAAACGCTCTCCATCCAACCTCACTCAGCTCGAGCTGTTTGCAAAGAAAGAATGGGCAAGAATTTCAGTCTCTCAATGTGCAAAACTGATAGAGACATACCCCAAGCGACTTGCAGCTGTAATCGCAGCAAAAGGTGGTGCTACAAAGTATTAACTTAAAGGGGACGAATAATATTGCACACCCCAATTTTCAGTTTATTATTTTTTATAAAAGTTTAAAATAAGCAATAAATTTTGTTCCACTTCACAATTGTGTCCCACTTGTTGTTGATTGTTCACCATAACATTAAAATTTTTATCTTTATGTTTGAAGCCTGAAATGTGGGAAAAGGTTGAAAAATTCAAGGGGGCCGAATACTTTCGCAAGGCACTGTATAAAGAATTAAACTGTATTACACATCATCTGGAGAACTGGTTGTTCTCACCCACCCTAAGATCAAAGCCAAAAAAGAGAGAACAATGACTGTACACTTAAACAATTCCCATTCTCATGTTTAAAATTAGTAATATGACATTTTGACATAAAGCAATTTTTCAAAGTAAACCTTGTTTTAGTAAATTCTTATATTTTCTTTCAAACAATGCTGGAACTTTAATAATAGAAATCCTAACACCATGCTTTTCAACTATACATACATTTCCAGATAGGAAAATGGAGCAGTGGTGTAAAGCAGAGTTGTACAGATTTATTTCAAGAGAGGGTCTCTAAAAAGAAATGCTAAACAAAGAAAACGCACAGGAAATAAATGTTCTAGTGATTTATTTTTTTTTACTTTTATGTCTACTCTTCTTCATTGATCCAAATTTTCCTATTACAGTTAAAGCTGAGAAATACAGTGCTGTGAAAACGTTTTAGACCGGCATGGTGGAAATGCTGTAAAGGAAGAATGCTTTAACAAAATGTGTTCATAGTATCAATTAACAAATTACAAAGTGAATGAATAACAGAGAAAACGAAATCCGTATCAGTATTTCTTACTTTGCAGCATATTTCCCCACCTGCCTAGAGATTTTGTTCAGTATGGTATATTAAGATATCTTGTGTGCCTCGGGGGGCTTATCCATGTCCCCTTTTTTTCTAACTATCTTGTTTTCTGCCTGTGTGACAACTGGCTGCCCCTTACCACCTCTGTCTTGTCTGCAGTAATGGAGTAATCTGTAGGTTACTAGTGTTCTAAAGCTATATGGTTGCTGCACAGAAAGCCCAGGTACCATGGGGGAATGGATTTTATTCTTCTCGGCAGCCTCCAGCTTTCATTCATAGAGGCCTGTCTTCAGTCATGACCTAGTATATAGTGAGTGGCGGCTGTAACCACACATTGGCACTGACTGACAGTGTTCTCAGCACTGATACACTGCTGAGCCAGATATCAAGTCAATGCTGAGGCATGGTTACAGCCACCTCTCACTATATACTAGGCCGTGACTGAAGCCAGCCCTCTATGAATGAAAGCTGGAGGCTGACGAGAAGAATAAAATCCATCTCCTCATGGTACCTGGGCTTTCTGTGCAGCAACCATATAGCTTTAGAACACTTTTAACCTACAGATTAACTGAATATCTGCAGGTTAATTGCATTTTATGTTGTGACAGGTTCCCTTTAAAGATGTTAATGCCCATTAAAGGGATTATACAGTAATACAAAAAAAATCTATATAGGTGCTTTACTGTATAATACTCGGACCTTCAATCAGGTAGAGTCATGAGGGTCTCTGTGATATTATATGATATGATCATCACTACACTTTGTTTCCTTTTTAAGATTCATGAATCTGCACTGAGAGCAAAGAATAGAAGACAGAAAGAAAGGAAGAAGCATCTGCTGCAGAAGCAGAGAGCCCACTCTGCAGATGCAGAACGAGTTCTGAGGAGGAAACCTTCCCCGGTAGATAACCCCTGGATGACTGAATACATGAGGTGCTTTTCAGCCAGAGCTCGTTAATGGTACAATTATCTGAATTCATTGCCAGTTCTGCCACTACAGATCAGACCGGTTTCCTTCAGTCCTGACAACAAGCACTATTTCCAAGTCCCAGCAATACTGAGCCAAACTGGAGCACACTTTTTCTAAAGGTTTTTATACTGTACATTCAGGTGTTCTACAGTAAAAAGCTCTCTGTACTTTGGTTGAAACTTCTTATGCTTTACTTATATATATATTTTTCTTAGGCTTCCTAGTTTATGTCAAAACCTAAACAATTCCTTGCTTACTATCCAAAACTCTGTCTGCTGCTGATGTATACATATATTTGATTGTATAACAGAACAACATTTTGAAACCTGGAATGTACATATGTATCCAACTTCATTCTTATCAAGGTGAAAGCTGTACTGACGTGTGTAGCGGTGCGTGTAAAATGGAGAAGTGGTGTATTGTTTGGTGTTCATTCTCAGGCATATAGCGCTGCTGAATGCAGAAGTCAATGACCATATGATTTTGTCAGTAAACGGCGTTATTGTCTTCTAAATCATGTGGCCACTACATACAGGCTTTGTATTAACCATATGCTGCAGGGTGGAAACCCAGTTTTGTGGAATTTCCATTGAAAAGACTTTTACTAGATATGATTACCAGCAATAATCATCAAACACTTCCTGAATGTTCATTTTATTTGCATAATTTGACTTTTAGGAAATGCAGACATTTTTACAAAGTACCTCCAGTCTACACATTAATTATACTGTATTTATGGCTTTGTTTCTAAACCAATAACTATGGATAGATTGTGGCTAAATATGAAAATTCTACCTTTGTCCAAATACTTTTGATGTGTCTGCTGTGGCTAAAATACAGATGTAAAGAAACACAATGGATACAGCAGCACTCTGCAAGCAGGAAGGGGACCCTGACAGTGCAATTTATTATTATTAATAATCACTTTTATTTCTATAGCACCAACACATTCTGCAGCACTGTACAATTCAGAGGGGACATGTACAGACAATATCAGACATTACAGAGTAACACAATTCAACAGATACCAAGAGTAATGAGGGTGCTTCCTGCTCATAAGACTACAATCTATGAGGAAATAGGGGAGGCACAAAAGGTAAATGGTAAAATCACTTGTATTGTAAGGTGTAGGTGACATGAGCGAGCAAGTGATCGGATGTAGGGATTGAAGGAAGCATCTGAGTCACATGTAACCCCTTGACAGCAGCCGTGCTGCTGGGGAGTAATGGTAGAACCGCACATGGAAATGGCAATATTGGGTTTAGGAAGGTTACTAGAGGGAGGAAACACAGGAAATTCAGTTTTTGACAGGTCCAGGTATCACAGGTGTTTTGTAGTCCTGCAGGGTTGATGTCATGATGTGTATAATTGGGTGTCATGAGCATATAGAGGGTACTGAAAACCAAATCTACTGATGGTTTGTCAGTAGTTGCGTAGGACTGATCCCTGAGGAACCTTGACAGTAAGGGGGAGAGGTAGAAGAGTCAGCAAATAATACAGTGAAGGAGGAGTCTGAGAGGTAAGAGGAGAACCAATAGAGAGAAATATCCTTGAGCCTGATAGAGCGGAGCATGGTGAGGAGCAGCTGGTTATCCACAGAATTGAGTGCTGTAGAGACATCCAGTAAAATCAGCAGAGAGTAGTGGCCATTAGATTTATGTTATTAGATCATTAAAGAATTTAATAAGAGCAGTTTATGTAAAGTGTAAGGAGCAGAAACCAGATTGTAAAGGATCAAAAAGAGAATTATCTGAGCAATAGTGGCTTAGACGGGAGTGGACCAAATGTTCCAAAAGTTAAGAAATGAAGGGGAGGTTAGAGACAGGTCTGTAGTTAGCAGTGCACTTCTAGTCAAAGGATGTTTTTGGGTTTTTTTAAGTAATGAGTGTATGGTAGTATGTTTGAAGGAGGAAGAAAAGATACCATATGATAGAGCGAGGTTAAATATTTTAGTAAGGTGAGTGGGGACAGCCGGGAAGACGGGCGGACTGAACGAGATTTGAGGGAATAGTGTCACTGGGGTAGGTAGTAGGGCGAAAAGATGTGAGGAACCTGTTATTTTCTTCTGTGTTCTGTTCAAAGACAAAGTCGACTAGATGAAGTTCAGGATGGAAGATAATGCATGAAATTGGGGGCTTGAAAGAAAGTATCCTGTCAGGCATGATACATGTTTTTCTTTAAAATAAATGACCAAATTGTCAGCGCTGAGGTTGGTGGTTTGGATCTTTCTCCACCCTTGGACCGAGGAGGGAATGAAAAGTGTCAATCATTTAGGATTGTTGGATAGTCACGGAATTCGTGACGCACATGCGACGTCGTTGCGTGTGACACCTATGAGCGAGTGTTAACGATCAAAATACTCACCTAAGCGTTGATCGTTGACACGTCGTTCAAAAAATCGTTGCTGGCGCTGGACGCAGGTTGCTCGTCGTTCCTGAGGCAGCACGCATCACTATGTGTGACACCCCGGGAATGACAAACAGCAGCGTTCCTGTGTCCTCCGGCAATGAGGTGGGCGTGTCGGTAATGCGGCTGGTCTCCGCCCCTCCGCTTCTATTGGCGGGCCGCTGTGTGACGTCGCTGTGACGGCGCACGAACCTCCCCCCTTAAAAAAGAGGTTCGCTGCCCACAGCGACGTCGCTAGGAAGGAAAGTACGTGTTCCGCGTCCTAGTGATATTGTGCGCCACGGGCAGCGATTTGCCCGTGACGCACAAATGACGGGGGTGGGTGCTTTCACGAGCGACATCGCTAGCGATGTCGCTGCTTGTAAAACGCCCTTTAGTTCATTTACTGCAAACGGGAGTGAGAGCGGACCCCAGCAGAATCAGAAGTAGAGCCTGCAGAGCCGAGGGACAGGTAAGAGGAAGGCCGCTGCCGCCGGAAACTGGGAGCGGGAGTGCACATGGGGACCACGCTGGGGCTGGGCAGGTGAGAGAAAGAGCGCCCCCCTCGGGCACTGGCGGGGACGGGCATTACAGCCTGTCTTTGCCCATCAGCCTTCCCATGCCTGCCTGTGCCCCTGCAGCCTCCACAGGCCTGCCTGTGCCCCTGCAGCCTCCCCAGGCCTGCCTGTGCCCCTCCAGCCTCCCCAAACCTGCCTGTGCCCCTCCAGCCTCTCCAGGCCTGCCTATGCCCCTCCAGCCTTCCCAAGCCTACCTCTACCTTTCTAGCCTCCCCAGGCCTGAGTGTGCCTCTCCAACCTCCCCAGGCCTGCCTTTGCCGGTCAAGCCTCCCCTGGCTTGTCTGTGCCCCTCCAGCCTCCCCAGGCTTGCCTATGCTCCTGCAGCCTCCCCAGGCCTGCCTGTGCTCCTGCAGCCTCGCAAGGGCTGCCTGTGCCCCTCCAGTCTCACCAGGGTTCACTGTGCCCCTCCAGCTTCCCCAGGGTTCACTGTGCCCCTCCAGCCTTCCCAGGGTTCACTGTGCCTCTCCAGCCTTCCCAGGGCTTTCTGTGTCCCTTCAGCCTCCCCATGGCTGCCTGTGCCCCTCCAGGGCTGCCTGTGTCCCCCAGGGCATCCCCAGGGCTGCCTGTGCCCCTCCAGCATCCTCAGAGCTGCCTGTGTCCCCATTGCTGTCTGTGCCCCCAGAGATGTATATACCACCAGCGATATGTGTGCCCCCCAACTATGTCTGTGCCCTCCAGAGATGTATATACCCCCAGTGATGTTTATGCCTCTCAGCTTCCCTAGTGATGTATATGCCCTCAACGTCTCCTGTGATGTCTATGCCCGCCAGCCTCCCTAGTCATATCTATGCTCCCCAGTCATGTCTATGCTCCGCAGCCTCCCCAGTGATGTATATTCCTCCCAACCCTTCTCTGTGATGTATATGCGCCTAGCCTCTTCTGTGATGTGTATGCCCCCAGCGTTTCCTGTGATATGTATGCCCCTAGCGTCTCCTGAGATGTATTTACCCTAGCCCTTGCTGATATATATATATCACAGGAAGGTTTGGGGCATATATATGTCCCCCCAGTCTCTTCTGTGACACATATGTCCCCATCCACTATAATGTTTATTCTCCAGCCCCTCCTGTGATGTATATTCCCGCATACCCTCCTGTGTTATATATATGCCCCAAGCCCAGCCTGTGATGTATATGCCCTCAGCCTCTCCTTTGTGATATATATACAGCAGACCCAGCCGACAACCCTGGAAAAGTATTTGTGAGAAGCAACAAGATAAATATTACCTGATATCACAGCCGCATTAAAAACCAGAAGCTCCAGCCGCCACAGGGAGTTAATTATTTGACCAAACATAGCGGAGTCATTTCCAAGTTAATAATTTTGTGCGGCCCCCAATTGATGGCAGAAATTTCCAAATGGCCCATGGCAGAAAAAAGGTTCCCCACCCCTGACTTACAATGAAAGTTTTATCACCAGGAGATTCAGTGCCAGGACTGGTGCTCATGTGCCTGATAGACCGACCATCCACAATTATCTGATAAGCCGCTTACTGTCACTATAGAATGTACATATAAAGCTGTGGTCTGAGATGGGTTATCTTTCTGTACTCTGTTGCATGCTACATCTAAAAACTCAGCTTGTGTGACAACTCCTGCACCTAGTAAACTAAAGGTACCGTCACACTAAGCAACATCAAAGCAACATCGCTGCTGAGGCACAACTTGCTAGCGATGTTGCTGTGTGTGACATCCAGCAACAACCTGGCCCCTGCTGTGAGGTTGTTGTTTGTTGCTGAATGTCCTGGACCATTTTTTAGTTGTTGCTCTTCGCTGTGAAGCACACATCGCTGTGTGTGACAGCGACAGAGCAACAACTAAATGTGCAGTGAGCAGGGAGCCGGCTTCTGCGGACGCTGGTAACCAATGTAAATATCGGGTAACCAAGAAGCCCTTTCCTTGGTTACCCGATATTTACCTTCGTTACCAGCGTCCGACGCTCTCACGCTGTCAGTGCTGGCTCCCTGCTCCCTGCACACATAGCCAGACTACACATCGGGTAATTAACCCGATGTGTACTCTGGCAAGGAGTGCAGGGAGCCAGCGCTAAGCGGTGTGCGCTGGTAACCAAGTTAAATATCGAGTTGGTTACCCGATATTTACCTTAGTTACCAAGTGCAGCATCACTTCCATGCGTCGCTGCTGGCTGGGGGCTGGTCACTGGTTGCTGGTGAGATCTGCCTGTGTGACAGCTCACCAGCAACCCGTGTAGCGACGCTCCAGCCATCCCTGCCAGGTCAGGTTGCTGGTGGGATCGCTGGAGCGTCGCTTAGTGTGACGGTACCTTAAGCGATACATCGTTGGAATCTGCATTTCACTTCCTACATTATTCTGCTCTCAGATGAGGTAAAAAAAAACCTGGTAACATATTTCCATTTAAAGACTGTGGGGATCCGTGAGACATTGACGATTTTGACATTGATTTTGTATCAGAATTTTTATGCATCTGTTGTTTTGTGTTAAATCTAAATAAAAATGTGGCCTTCCAGTGGTCTTTATACTGGCATTTAAGCAGACACACCTCTGCAGTGAAAATAAAAATGGAGGCAAATGGGATGGCGCTTGAGGAAAAAAAATATCTCAGATGGTAATACATAGATGTGTGAATGCAGCCTTTGGGCTCATTCAGACGTGCAATTTTCTTGAATGAGTTCTGTCCTTTATTTTCACAGAATTCGTACCTTTTGTTGCTATAGTCTATGGGGCTGTTCACATGTCTGTGTAGATCACCAGGACCTGACCAATCTTGATTGCATTCTCCCATCAAAATTACTAATGCATGTCTATGAATCTGTGAAAAAAATAGAGCAGCAAGGAACTGAGGTGTCTACAGGAGGATTGGGGGTCACCAAAACAAATAAAACTACCATATATTAAAAAGTTATATTACTTTGTATTTCAAGCTAATTTAAATGTGTTGTTTTCCTGGAAATTCCCTTTAATCTGTATGATTTGGTCCAAAATTAGTTGTAAGTAGAATAATAATAATGGGCCACTGGCTGTCTGGGAAACTCCCCTATACAATACCTGTTAAAAATGTTAAATATGTGTGTACATATATTTATATGATTTTAGTCTGGTGCTTAAAGTGAACCTGCCATGTTACCAAATGCTATTACTGCAGATATAGCATTCATTTTTAGGCTGATTGTGTTCCAATGCCTTCCGGTTGCCTTACGGAAAGCACAGCTACTTGAAGAAAATTAACTTATCTCCTCTTGTAAGCTGCCGGCTTTCAGTTATAGAGATGTTCATGGAGTGGCTTCTGTCACCGCTCAGTACGCAATGAGTACAGTACGTAGTGTTCTGTCAATGAAAGTGTTGGGGCATGCTTACAGCTTCCGCTTCCAATGATGAGTGGTAACTGAAGCTGCTCTGGCCGCGACTCTGAAAGCCGATAGCTTCCGGGTGAAAATCTCATGGTGGTCTCCCTGCTGTTTTGAGACTAGTGACAGCCTTAAGACTGGAGCTTCCCATCTCCATCTAGACTCCTCATGTAAACGAAGATTACTTTCCTTTAGTATCTCATGAGTTAATTTCAGTTTTGTTGTCAGCAGCTCATAGTAGTGCAGGTCAGCTGTAGCTGCTTTGAGCCCATGCCCATTTATGTTTAATTGGTCTGAATGCGTGTGTCACGCGTTACATATGGACATCTCCTACTCCGTGTTTGACATCAACAGCAGCAGACAGACTCTTAGGCCAGAATCACACTTGCTAGTGCCTCACGTGTAACTCGCACGAGTCTCTCATGGTAGAACCCGGCATGGCGGCACACTATGCATACAGGAGCGTCTGAGCTGCATAGAGATACATGCAACCGACCCGCTCCTGTCAGGGGCGTGTGCGGCCAAGCCGGGTTCTACCATGAGGGACTCGCGCAAGTTACACGCGAGGCACTAGCAAGTGTGATTCTGGTCTAAAGTAGCAGATGGATGGGCACAAGACAATTCCTCAGCAGCTCCTTCCATCAGGCTGGCCAGAGTAGAATGAATTCTAACAGCAGCAAGGACTGCTGTGAAAGCTCCAGTATTTAAACCTAAATGGGCGTGATCTGAAAGCAGCTACAGATGACCTGCACTGCTATGAGCTGCTGGCAACAAAAAACAAAATTAACTCATGAGACGCCAAAGGAAAGGAAACTTTGTTTAAATGAGGAGTCTAGATGGAGATGGGAGGCTCCAGTCCTAATGCTGTCACTAGTCTCAAAACAGCAGGGAGACGACCACAACAGGAAATAAGTTAATTTTCTCCCGGAAGCCACACTTTCAGTAAGGTGGCAGGACAGCATTAGAACACTATTTATCCTGCAGTTAATAGCATTTGGGGACATGATAAGGTTCCCTTTTTAAAATACACTCTTCAACATTGAAATTGCAGCATAAAGAAGGAACATTTGTGGAAGTATGGAAATCACAGGATTGATAGACCTGTTAATGATATGCAAACAATGAAAAATTTGGATTTATTTATTATTGAGCCTAGACTACACATGCACAATTTTACACCTTGTTGCAATCATTAGGGTTATTAATGGTTGTCTTATCAATGTTGTGTAACGCTGGACAAATAGCCATACCACTGATTCTATAACTACATCAATGCAACAGTGAGCTGTTCGTGTACCAGGAATGAAGATTAGAGGGGATTGGACACCGTACATTATGCCAGATCATTTAATAGTCTTGGGAGTAGAACTGGTTTGATGTTCCTTTGTGGCGTTGCCCTCCTTGAAGATTATAGACTTCTATTCCAGTCTTTTTCTGCACCCTGATAGGCTTTGAGATCTGTGACTTGAGGTCAATGGAACACCTGCAGCTACACATGTGCCCCGTTGCCCAATGTTGTGCAAACACCTTTTGACGGTATGTGTGGACGCTGATGTCTTAGGTTTGGTATGTGATGTTTAATTTCACTTGCATACAGAATGTTTTGCCAGTGGTATTGCAACTTCTCCAAAGTCTTCCAGTAGCTGTTTTTCAACACAACAACATTAAGCCACACATTGGTAATGCTAGCGTGATAGGTCTGTGTGGCCTAAGCATGTACAATTCCATGGCCTGCAGCGTCTCCAGACTTCTCTCCCATCGTGCACATCTGTGATGTCATTCCTCGGCAATTGCAAAGTAAGAATGGGGATTTTTGCATGTGGCAGTCATACTTGATACTGAGTATATTGTAATGTTTTGAAAATGTACTTTCCATTTTTCCTAATTTTGCATATCATTAACATGTATAGTGATTCTGTGATTTCCATAATTTTACGACTTTTTCTTCTTGGTGTTGCAATTTCTACGTTGAGGAATGTAAAATATGTAAATGTGAACATATATTTGAAATCAATGATTGGAAAAAGATATATATATATATATATATATATATATATATATATATATATATATATATATATATATATACAGTATATAGATATATTACAATGAAAAGAAATGTACGGTATATATTTATGCACATGGTAGCTTTTTTTGGGAAATATATTCTTCCAGTTTTGCGACATGTAAAAGCTGCCAAAAAAAGTTTTGCTGCAGCAAGATTATGGAGTTAATCACTATGAAAGACATTTATTATAAATAACACTATTAGAACATTGGAGCTGAAATCCAATTTAATTTTCTGATGCATGGACAACATAACATGCACCATATATTTAGAGACATGTGCACCTTACTCCAGTGGGTTTATGAGTTAAGACTGGAGTATGAAATTGCTAATTCACATGAATGTGTAAGATGTTTGTATTTTAAAAATGCAGCATGTACTACTTTTAGGCTATGTTCACACAGTGCATCTTTTATTGCGTTTTTGGTGCGTTTTTGAGGTCACAAATATGCAACAAAATGCATGCATTTCCTTCCCCCAGCTAAAACTGAGATTTCTATTTTGCTGTCCACACTGTATATCTTTTTTTGGCTGCATCTTGGCTGCGTTTTTGAAGATGCAGCATGTCAATGCTTTTTAGCCCTCCAGTCAACAGATTTCACTTAAAAAACTACGCATTGGGCAAAATGTGGTTAAAACGTGGCAAAAGCGCATGCGTTTTTGATGCATTTTTGCTGCGGTTGCGTTTTTGGTGCGTTTTTTAGGGGCCAAAAACACTGCATCTTTGTGGTTGGAAAAGATGCACTGTGTGAACATAGCCTTAATCTGTGTGGTGGATGAAAAATCTCAGTTGAATGTTGTGGAGTGGCTAAAACATGGATGCATCGTATGTTACCTGTATATCATTCATATGTCACCTGTATATCATCTATCTTGCACCAGTATGTAATCCATTTTGCATTTGTTTTTCAAAATGGCACATAATGTCTTGTCCAGCTGCTTTCTGGAATCCTCTGGAATTCTGGTAAAAGCCACTATAAAATGAAAATAGTGCACAGCAATGTCAAAATGACATTCATGTGCACCAGAGATGAGCGGACCTGAACAGTAAAGTTCGGTGTTCGTACCAAACACAGACTTTTCCCCTCCAAAAAAATCTCTATTCCTGTTCGGGTGCTTTACGTATACATACCACTCGAATGAGCTTCACTGTGCTCAGATACGCTCGGTGCTTTGCCCAGTGCGAGTTGCTTGCAGTGTTTGAATGGCTTGCACTGGGGGTAACAATAGCATGATCAAATGTAGTGTGCACCAAACAAAAACCCCACTCTCCCCCGGAAGTGTTCTGTTTATGGCTGGCGGTATGTGGGTGGAGACCAGAACTGTCCAATCAGTGACTTCAAGATGGGGGATGATCAAAAGAAATCGGGTTAAATGCTGCGCTAAAAACCACAATCCAAAGATATATCATGAATTCCTTTTCTTTATTTTCACAGGTCAACGCGTTTCAAAGGCATCTCCACCTTCTTCATCAGGACAAAAGTCAGAAAGGAACAGCATAACACATGCTTCATGCAGAGGATATATACCGTATTTTTCGCTTTATAAGACGCACTTTTGTTCCCCCAAATTTTGGGGGACAGTAGCGGGTGCGTCTTATAAGCCGAATATACGGGGGGGGTATATATATATGTACACTGCAGGGTCCAGGGGAGGTGGGGGCAGCAGCTCTGGAGTGCAGGGGAACGCTGCGGGCTGCAGCCTTTGATCTCCTGCTCCCGCTCATATAATATGCACAGCCGCTGTCCATCTCCAATGGTGCTGAAATCGCACGCAGTGATGGGCTGGGGGAGCGGTGCATATTATATGAGCCTGCGCCCCCCTCTGATCGCACATGCACCCCCCTGTGTTAGATTTGGCCCCCAGGCTGCTGCTCATTCTAAATAAAAAAGCTTTACTTACCCCTGCAGCGTTTCTCCCCGTGTCCCTGCTTCCACTGTGATCAGGCAGGCAGAGATCTCAGGCTGCTGTGCCGATCACATGACCGCACTGAGAACCAGGAAGTAAGGAAGAGAAGCACGGAGGGACAACAGGAGGGAGCTCAGCGCTGGAGGAGGTAAGGAAAGAGGGTTTTATTTTACTATGGGCAGCAGCCTGAGGGCGATATCTAACACAGGGAGACTTGTGCGATCTATAGGGGCCATGGGCAGCACTATGGGGGCGATATCTAACACAGGGGGACTTGTGCGATCTATATAGGGGCCATGGGCAGCACTATGGGGGTGATATCTAACACAGGGGGACTTGTGCGATCTATAGGGGCCATGGGCAGCACTATGGGGGCGATATCTAACACAGGGGGACTTGTGCGATCTATATAGGGGCCATGGGCAGCACTATGGGGGCGATATCTAACACAGGGGGACTTGTGCGATCTATATAGGGGCCATGGGCAGCACTATGGGGGCGATATCTAACACAGGGGAACGTGTGCAATCCATAAGGGACCATAGGCAGCACAGGGGAATGTATGCAATCCATAGGGGGCCATAGGCAGCACAGGGGAATGTATGCAATCCATAGGGGGCCATAGGCAGCACAGGGGAACGTATGCAATCCATAGGGGGCCATAGGCAGCACAGGGGAACGTGTGCAATCCATAGGGGACTATAGGCAGCACAGGGGAATGTATGCAATCCATAGGGGACCATAGGCAGCACAGGGGAACGTGTGCAATCCATAGGGGACCATAGGCAGCACAGGGGAATGTATACAATCCATAGGGGGCCATAGGCAGCACAGGGGAATGTATGCAATCCATAGGGGGCCATAGGCAGCACAGGGGAATGTATGCAATCCATAGGGGGCCATAGGCAGCACAGGGGAACGTGTGCCATCACAAGGGGGCTATATTCAATATAAGGGGGCCATATCCAGATTAAGGGGGCTAATTTTAAAATGGGGGGCTATGAGGGACATATATCCTATATGATTTGTTGAGGGACACTGGCATTATAAGATGGACCCCATTTAACATTAAAAAAAAATAATTCTCTTTTCCTTCACCAAATTTGGGGGTGCGTCTTATAATCAGGTGCGTCTTATAAAGCGAAAAATACGGTATATATATACAACTGAAGTAGCCACGTTTACAGAGATGACGTCAGCTGCTGATGACTAAGAGTCACATGGGGAGGGCAGGAACATACAGACAAAAAGGGAAAAAAAAAACCACACCTATGGGGGAAGTGTTATTTGTGAAAATGAAAAATCATGGTAGAACATTATAATCGTCCTTTGAAAATAATGTTATAAGGGGCAATAAACTGACTGGTGCCAGAAAAACCATATCGGGTTATAAAGAGAGATTTATGAAAATCATATTTAAAAATTGATTATTTATTTTTATTATTCACCAAGTAGGGGATTGTATAGAGAAAAAGGTGAGTGTAAAAGGGAACAAAAATAGTTTCAAAGAATGTAAATGGGTCCTCACAAAACATTTGTAATAGTCTTGGAGGGCCAGAAAAAGGCAAAAATCACTAGATGGAAAGGCAAAAAAAAAACAAAACACTTTTTTTTTTTTTTTTTTCCTTTCCCTTTCTTCTTTTTTTTCGCCTCTCCTTTCTTTCCTCTCTCTTTTTTTCCCTTCTTGTTTGTTCAACGCGAGGATACTGTAGCACAGTGATAGGGAAAAAGACCTGTGCTGTGAAGGAGATGACGAGAGTTCAACAGCGTGAGAAAAAATGTGCTTCGCATGCGTGAAGCACCGCTGCAGAGAGAACCCGCGGGGAAAGGTGAAATAAGTTCATAGCGTGGGAAAAAAAAACTAAAAAAAAATGAGCCATCCAAAAAAATGAGCCATCCTAAAATGGGTTGTAGTGAGTTCATGGTGTAAAAGAGGGGGAAAAAAGGGGGGAGGGGAGGGGGAGAAATTAGAAAGGCTGATAATGATGAAGGGAAAAAAAAAAACCTGCAGGTTTATATTTAGGAAAAAAGAACATATGGAGTTATAAATGTAGAAAATGACATCTACAACACAACAATGAAGGAGAAAGACAAATATTGTGTATACATATGAAGAGAGTCATATCTGAATAAATATTATAAAATGAAATAAAATGAGACGCGTTGAAGATTAAAAAAACATAAATTAACCTGATACATTATTATTAAGGGAAAAAAATAAAAATTCATAAAAATATATAGTAACATTGGTTTATAATAATAATTAGATAAAATACATATATATATACAAATCTGAATAAAATGGAGAAATTACCCATATAGGAAGAAATAAAAAGATAACACTATGTGGGTAAAATAAAATTGTATATCTTATACTAAATAGATTTTTTGCATGTATATATGAATTTTAAAATGCATATAAAAACTAAGATTTATGGAAAAACGAACAAGCAGTACCCTAAGAAATAAATTAATAAAAGAGATCAGTAATTTCATTTAGACCTGCAGGTTTCAAGGTACCAAGTTTATGGATCCAGAAGGTCTCCTTTTTACTTAACATATCCAACCTATTGGGTGTGTTAGGTGGAATATGCTCAATGGGAGTGATTTTGAAAGACATAGTCTTATTATGGAACAAGGCGCAGTGTCTAGAGAGGCCATGTAGCATATACCCAATTTTAACATTATACCTGTGTGAATTCAGTCTGTTGTGCAAAGCTTGACAGGTCCTGCCTACATATTGTTTGCCACAAATACAGTCAATGAGGTAAATAACATGATCTGATAGGCATGTTAGATGGTCCTTTATAGGGAAATTTTCAGACCCTGAGTGGGAGCAAAAAAATGTCCTCTTATGGTAAATGCTCTTGCAGCATAGACAATTTTTGGTATTGCATTTATAGGACCCTATCAGGGAGGTCAGGGTTTTAATTTTCTGTGTCTCCCTTAATCGACTGGGAGCTATTATATTTTTGATAGTGGGGGCCCTCCTAAAAGTGATGCCAGGACGAGCGGGTAAAATGTCTTTCAAAATGGGGTCGTTCAATAGTATGTCCCAATGTTTGGCAAATATATTCCTAATTCGGAGATTATCACTGCTGAATGTAGTTAGGAAGTTGAGGGAAAAGGCATTATCCAGATCATCCACCCTTTTTTTCGGTTGTAGGGATTTTTTGTAGACTAATAAATCCCTTTGTTTAAAAGTCCTGGTCGCGTTATATGCTTTCTTGATCAAGGTTTTAGGTTATCTTTTCTCTTGGAAGCGGTCCCTTAAAATGTCTACTTGCATCTTAAAGTCCTCTTCTGTCGTGCAGTTTCTCCTAATTCTTTTATACTGATTGATAGTTATATTTCGCAACCATTTGCTATAATGTTCACTGTTATAATTAATATAGCTATTGGCATCTACCTGTTTGAAATACGTTTTAGTATATATTCTATTATCCTTATGGTAGATGGTCAAATCAAGAAAGTGAATTATGTTATTATCAATAGCGGGTGTGAATTCAAGACCCCAAGTATTATTATTAAGTGAATCAAGGAATGGTTCTATGGTGCCATGTTCATTGTCCCAAATAAAGAACAGATCGTCTATGAATCTTCTGTAAACGATTATATTATTTACAAAGCAACTATCAAATGTATATAGGATTTCAAAGAGTCCCATGAATAAATTGGCATAAGAACATGCTGCTTTGGACCCCATTGCTGTACCGAGGCGCTGGTGGTACAGTTTATTTGAGAAGGTGAAAAAATTATTCTGCAGGATAAAACTCATAGCCTCTAAAAGGAAATACCCAAAACTATAAAGACCCAAATCATGTGCAATATTAGAGTACAGTGCGGATACATCAATGGTAACAAAAAGGTAAGTAGGTTTCCATGGAATGTCTTTGATAACATCAATCAGATGGGAAGAATCCCTAAGATGGCTTTTGAGACTCAATACATGTGGTTGCATTATTTGATCAACATAAGCGGCTAGATTGGCTGTAAGCGAATTGATGCCCGAAATAATAGGGCGCCCTGGGGGGTTGACCGGATTTTTGTGCAATTTGGGCAAATGATAAAAGAATGCCATATTAAAATTATTGATTTGTAAAAACTTTCTTTCAGACTGATTTAATATATTATTATCGATGGCTCTTTGTATCATATCTTTATAGGCTACCAAAGCCACCTCATAATCAGTCCATTCCACTATATGATAGTATGTAGGGTCAGATAATATCCTAAGGGCTTCATTCACATAATCTCCTCTATCTTGAGCTGGGTTTACACACTGCAACATCGCAAAGGACATCGCTGTAACGTCACCGGTTTTGTGACGTAACAGCAACCTCCCTAAGTCTCTGCTAATTCGTTGGTGAGCTGTCAAACAGGCAAACCTGGCCAACAACGCAACAGCGATCCGGACCTGCAGAGCGACCTAGCTGGTTGTTGGGGACGTTGATAAGCAGCCTTTTGAAAGGGAAGTTGCTAACAAAGTCGCTGCAAAGTCTTTCACACGCTGAAACTTTCCAGCGATGCATGCTGCACAGCTGGAAACAAAGCACCTAGGAATGGTCCTGAACGATTTGTAACGATTACAACTTCACAGCAGGGGCTGGGTCGCTGATAGGTTTCACACACTGCAACATCGCAAACAACATCGCTATTGCGTCACAAAACCGGTGACGTTACAGCGATGTCGTTTGAGATGTTGCAGTGTGTAAACCCAGCTTTGGATGACTATGCCCCCTCCTTTGTCGGCAGATCTGATAACGATCTCCTGATTATCTTTCAAGTTTTTTAATTCTGATCTCTCTTTCTTGGAGAGATTGTGTTGCAGGTCTCTTTTACTATTTATGACCTCTTTTAGGTCTGTCAATATGAGATCACTGAAGGTCTTGATGTGGTGACCTTTGCTACCAGTAGGGTAAAATTTCGATTTGGGTCTGACAGTAGCATGAAAAACTCGGGGATCTGTCCGTGGAGCTGTAGTGCTGATGTCATTGCTGTGGGGGTGTCGTTTTTTTTAATAAAAAGTGTCTTTTTAAAGTCAATTTTCTTATATAGTTTTGCACGTCCAGGAATATGTCAAAATCCTTGGACTTAAAGGAGGGACAAAAAGAAAGACCTTTATGAAGTACTGATGTTTCCCATTCATTGAGGCTATAGCTAGAGAGATTAAAAATGTTACTTATACCATTTTTGGGATCAGAACTTATATTAATCTGATTTCTTTTTTGCTGGAGCCGGCGTCCTGCTCGCACTCCTCTAAAGTATTTTTTCTTTTTTTGTGGAGGATTTTGGAACAAGAAAATTTGTTATTAGATTTTCCTTGTTGGTCCTGACTGAGGGCAAAAAAGGAACCAGTGGGGCAGCCTTTAGGGCAGGGGTCAGGAACCTTTTTGGCTAAGAGAGCCGTAAACGCCACATATTTTGAAATATAATTCCGCGAGAGCCGTACAATATGTTAAAGGGCCATTGACAGATCAATCGCTCCAATGTTCACTTAGTACAGCAAGGAATGCTCCTCCCTGCTGTATAAAGCCACAACTGGACTGAAACAATGGTAATTAGCAGTAAAAAAATCAAATAAATAACTTACATTGTGAACTTGCGATGCATGACATCAGTCCAGCAGTCTGGCTTCTTCTTTTTCCTGCGCATGACTGGAAGCTGGCATTCTTCCCACCTGATGTTGAGAGAATGCCAGCTTTGAGGCATTCGCAGAAGAAAGAAGCTGGAATATTGGACATGTCACACAACGCATTGTCAGTTATGTCAATTATCTATTTTATTATTTTACAGCGAATTATTGTTTAGGTCCAGCGGTGGCTTAGTGCAGCAGAGAGGAACACTCCTTTGTGTACTAAGTGACCGCTGGAGCAATTGTATCTGTCAGTGGCCCAGACACCCTGCTTCCCATACAGCCTGCACCCCCCATATCCCACACACACACACTGCTTCCCATACAGCCTGCACCCCCCAGATCTCACACACTATACCCCCATATGTCACATACCCTGCTTCCCATACAGCCTGCACCCCCCCATATCACACACACACACACTGCTCCCCATACAGCCTGCACCCCCCATATCCCACACACACACACTGCTTCCCATACAGCCTGCACCCCCCAGATCTCACACACTACACCCCCATATGTCACATACCCTGCTTCCCATACAGCCTGCACCCCCCCCCCCATATCACACACACACACTGCTCCCCATACAGCCTGCACCCCCCATATCACACACACACACTGCTCCCCATACAGCCTGCACCTCCCATATCCCACACACTACACCCCCATATGTCGCATACCCTGCTCCCCATACAGCCTGCACCCCCATATCACACACACTACACCCCCATATCTCACACACCCTGCTTCCCATACAGCCTACACCCCCATATCTCTCACACCCTGCTTCCCATACAGCCTGCACCCCCCATATCACACACACACACACTGCTCCCCATACGGCCTGCACCCCCCATATCCCACACACACACACTGCTTCCCATACAGCCTGCACCCCCCAGATCTCACACACTACACCCCCATATGTCACATACCCTGCTTCCCATACAGCCTGCACCCCCCATATCACACACACACACACTGCTCCCCATACGGCCTGCACCCCCCATATCCCACACACACACACTGCTTCCCATACAGCCTGCACCCCCCATATCACACACAATACACCCCCATATCTCACACACCCTGCTCACATATCTCACCCTGCCTGTACCCCAACTTACCCCTCTCAAACACTCTGCACCCCTTCACATCCTTCTGTCACAGTCTGCAGCCCTCATATGCCCCTCACCCTGCAGCCCCCCCCCCCCTCATGTCCCCTCTTTTCTTATTACCAGTCATGTGTCCAAATCTCCTTCAGGATTCAGTATCTTGCTTTCTGCCCGGCATCCTGTGTCTCCTCGCACACAGTCACATGGGCGTGACATCATCGCAGGTCCTGCAGGATGGAGATCCCGTCTGCTGTGCAGGTCAGGACTAGCACTCCTGCAGTTCAGACACGGCTGGTGGCCTCTCCAGGTCAGGGGCCCCTCTACTGACACTGGGCTCCCCTGACTCACAGTTCGGCCACTACACAGCAGCACTACACATAGACGCAGAGCGGCTGCCGGGCCCCTATGTGTACTAGTGCCGCTGTGTAGTGGCCGGCCTGTGAGTCAGGGGAGCCCAGTGTCAGTAGAGGGGCGGCTCACTCGTTCCCCCGCTGATCCGGTCTCCTCGGCGCATCGTCCATTGCTGTCGCTCGCTGACCTCTCAGCAGGCGCGCAGTGATGACGTCACCGCGCTCGCTGCAGAGCTGTCAGAAGAACGCCGACAGTCACAGCGGGGAGAATGATAAGAGAGAGAGCGCGCCGCTCATTCTCTCATCATTGCTCTCAATTGTGCTGGCGCCGGCCCTGATCCTTCCCATAGACAGGTAGGAGCCCTGTCTGCGAGCCAGATACGGCCATCAAAAGAGCCATATCTGGCTCGCGAGCCATAGGTTCCCGACCCCTGCTTTAGGGTGTTATCAATCATTATGATTTTATTTATCGCAGAATTATTGACAGGGACTGTGTTACCTATCTGCTCAACGGGTGTCCTCTGAGTTTCAGGTAATGATATGTATTCCTCATGAGTGGAAAGGTCCAATAGGTCAATGAAATCCCTATCTTCAGTGTCCTCAAAATCACTTTCAAGGGTATCTGGGACTT
This sequence comes from Anomaloglossus baeobatrachus, assembly GCF_048569485.1. Classification (NCBI taxonomy): domain Eukaryota; kingdom Metazoa; phylum Chordata; class Amphibia; order Anura; family Aromobatidae; genus Anomaloglossus; species Anomaloglossus baeobatrachus. Next base: position 214,331,811 of record NC_134355.1, on the reverse strand, counting down.
GTGGTGCTAATAGACCCCAATCTGAAAGAAAGTTTTTACAAATCAATAATTTTAATATGGCATTCTTTTATCATTTGCCCTAATTGCACAAAAATCCGGTCAACCCCCCAGGGCGCCCTATTATTTCGGGCATCAATTCGCTTACAGCCAATCTAGCCGCTTATGTTGATCAAATAATGCAACCACATGTATTGAGTCTCAAAAGCCATCTTAGAGATTCTTCCCATCTGATTGATGTTATCAAAGACATTCCATGGAAACCTACTTACCTTTTTGTTACCATTGATGTATCCGCACTGTACTCTAATATTGCACATGATTTGGGTCTTTATAGTTTTGGGTACTTCCTCACAAAGGACATCAGGATCCCTGCCTTGCAGAAGAATTTCCTTTTAGAGGCTATGAGTTTTATCCTGCAGAATAATTTTTTCACCTTCTCAAATAAACTGTACCACCAGCGCCTCGGTACAGCAATGGGGTCCAAAGCAGCATGTTCTTATGCCAATTTATTCATGGGACTCTTTGAAATCCTATATATATTTGATAGTTGCCTTGTAAATAATATAATCGTTTACAGAACATTCATAGACGATCTGTTCTTTATTTGGGACAATGAACATGGCACCATAGAACCATTTCTTGATTCACTTAATAATAATACTTGGGGTCTTGAATTCACACCCGCTATTGATAATAACATAATTCACTTTCTTGATTTGACCATCTACCATAAGGATAATAGAATATATACTAAAACGTATTTCAAACAGGTAGATGCCAATAGCTATATTAATTATAACAGTGAACATTATAGCAAATGGTTGCGAAATATACCTATCAATCAGTATAAAAGAATTAGGAGAAACTGCACGACAGAAGAGGACTTTAAGATGCAAGTAGACATTTTAAGGGACCGCTTCCAAGAGAAAAGATACCCCAAAACCTTGATCAAGAAAGCATATAACGCGACCAGGACTTTTAAACAAAGGGATTTATTAGTCTACAAAAAATCCCTACAACCGAAAAAAAGGGTGGATGATCTGGATAATGCCTTTTCCCTCAACTTCCTAACTACATTCAGCAGTGATAATCTCCGAATTAGGAATATATTTGCCAAACATTGGGACATACTATTGAACGACCCCATTTTGAAAGACATTTTACCCGCTCGTCCTGGCATCACTTTCAGGAGGGCCCCCACTATCAAAAATATAATAGCTCCCAGTCGATTAAGGGAGGCACAGAAAATTAAAACCCTGACCTCCCTGATAGGGTCCTATAAATGCAATACCAAAAATTGTCTATGCTGCAAGAGCATTCACCATAAGAGGACATTTTTTTGCTCCCACTCAGGGTCTGAAAATTTCCCTATAAAGGACCATCTAACATGCCTATCAGATCATGTTATTTACCTCATTGACTGTATTTGTGGCAAACAATATGTAGGCAGGACCTGTCAAGCTTTGCACAACAGACTGAATTCACACAGGTATAATGTTAAAATTGGGTATATGCTACATGGCCTCTCTAGACACTGCGCCTTGTTCCATAATAAGACTATGTCTTTCAAAATCACTCCCATTGAGCATATTCCACCTAACACACCCAATAGGTTGGATATGTTAAGTAAAAAGGAGACCTTCTGGATCCATAAACTTGGTACCTTGAAACCTGCAGGTCTAAATGAAATTACTGATCTCTTTTATTAATTTATTTCTTAGGGTACTGCTTGTTCGTTTTTCCATAAATCTTAGTTTTTATATGCATTTTAAAATTCATATATACATGCAAAAAATCTATTTAGTATAAGATATACAATTTTATTTTACCCACATAGTGTTATCTTTTTATTTCTTCCTATATGGGTAATTTCTCCATTTTATTCAGATTTGTATATATATATATATGTATTTTATCTAATTATTATTATAATCCAATGTTACTATATATTTTTATGAATTTTTATTTTTTTCCCTTAATAATAATGTATCAGGTTAATTTATGTTTTTTTAATCTTCAACGCGTCTCATTTTATTTCATTTTATATTTATTCAGATATCAATTTTTGACTCTTCATATGTATACACAATATTTGTCTTTCTCCTTCATTGTTGTGTTGTAGCTATCATTTTCTACATTTATAACTCCATATGTTCTTTTTTCCTAAATATAAACCTGCAGGTTTTTTGTTTTTTTTTCCCCTTCATCATTATCAGCCTTTCTAATTTCTCCCCCTCCCCTCCCCCCTTTTTTTCCCCCTCTTTTACACCATGAACTCACTACAACCCATTTTAGGATGGCTCCTTCGTAGACAGAGTCCCACACACGCGCAAATAGTTGTTTTTTTTTCCCACGCTATGATTTTATTTCACCTTTCCCCGCGGGTTCTCTCTGCAGCGGTGCTTCACGCATGCGCAGCACATTTTTTCTCACGCTGTTGAACTCTCGTCACCTCCTTCACAGCACAGGTCTTTTTCCCTATCACTCTGCTACAGTATCCTCGCGTTCAACAAACAAGAAGGGAAAAAAAAGAGAGGAAAGAAAGGAGAGGGGGAAAAAAAAAGAAGAAAGGGAAAGGAAAAAAAAAAAAAAGAAAGTGTTGTTTGGTTTTTTTTTCCCTTTCCATCTAGTGATTTTTGCCTTTTTCTGACCCTCCAAGACTATTACAAATGTTTTGTGAGGACCCATTTACATTCTTTAAAACTATTTTTGTTCCCTTTTACACTCACCTTTTTCTCCATACAATCCCCTTCTTGGTGAATAATAAAAATAAATAATCAATTTTTAAATATGATTTTCATAAATCCCTCTTTATACCCCTATATGGTTTTTCTGGCACCAGTCAGTTTATTGCCCCTTATAACATTATTTTCAAAGGACGATTATAATGTTCTACCATGATTTTTCATTTTCACTAATAACACTTCCCCCATAGGTGTGTTTTTTTGTTTTTTTTTTTGCCTTTCCATCTAGTGATTTTTGCCTTTTTCTGGCCCTCCAAGACTATTACAAATGTTTTGTGAGGACCCATTTACATTCTTTGAAACTATTTTTGTTCCCTTTTACACTCACCTTTTTCTCCATACAATCCCCTTCTTGGTGAATAATTAAAAATAAATAATCAATTTTTAAATATGATTTTCATAAATCCCTCTTTATAACCCTATATGGTTTTTCTGGCACCAGTCAGTTTATTGCCTTTTATAACATTATTTTCAAAGGACGATTATAATGTTCTGCCATGATTTTTCATTTTCACAAATAACACTTCCCCCATAGGTGTGTTTTTTGTTTTTTTTTTCTCTTTGTTCTCTTTTTGTCTGTATGTTCCTGCCCTCCCCATGTGACTCTTAGTCATCAGCCAGCTGACGTCATCTCTGTAAACGTGGCTACTTCAGTTGTATATATATATATCCTCTGCATGCAGCATGTGTTATGCTGTTCCTTTCTGACTTTTGTCCTGATGAAGAAGGTGGAGATGCCTTTGATACGCGTTGACCTGTGAAAATAAAGAAAAGGAATTCACGATATATCTTTGGATTGTGGTTTTTAGCGCAGCATTTAACCCGATTTTTTTGATCATCCCCCATCTTGTTGCAACATCGGGGCTGCAGCTGACCACTTTTGTATTCATTTATTCCATGCTGACAAGGAGTTGTGCCTGTCACAACTGAAGCAGGTGAGTACCTGTCCTATTCCCTGCACCTATATCTATCGGTTAAAACCCTATGTGCGCTTTCTTTCCACAGTTTTTGCTATCAATCAGTGACTTCCAATGAGGTTCCGGTAAAGTTCAGGTCCAGAACTGAACTTTAATGTCGGGCTGAACCCGTCGAACCGAGCTCCCACGGGTCCATTCATCTCTAATGTGCGCATGTTCCATCTGATGTCACTTCAAGATTTCTTTTGAAAGCTTCATTAAAGTTTTCCAAGAAAACTGTATAAATGCACAACTTGAGCAAAAACAATTTTAAGAGGATAGCCAAATTTGGGGCAATTTTTTATTTATTTCTTTTTTTTACTTAACTATACGCATTTTGAGGTAAAATATTTTTTTCTATTGGGTTTTATTATAAATTTTTACAGTTTTTCTGGTCTGGTCACGTTTCATCATGAGTAGCCATTGTATGAACAGAAGTGCTGGTGATTTTGTGAGGAAAGCTGCACTACCACGTCATCTTTGCCTGAGAATCGGTCAGTTACCTTGCTCTGTAGTCTGAGAAAAAAGTTTAACTCTTCGGTCTTTTTCTGAGCTCCTCAGCTGGACTTATGACCACAGATGACATTAAAGTTGAATGTACAGTGGAACAAAGCCTGTGAAATAAATCCCAAATGCAAACATGCTCTTTTGCTCAAAATACATGTATTTAAGTAAAAATAAATTCCCAACAACCTCGTTAGAGTAATTAGATAACCTGCTTCACATGTTAAACATTTCAGCTTACAGAAAACTGGCATAATCTTTGCCAAAGCAAGTTGCAAAATATGGTGTTTGCTAAAATTTCATTAAAAATGTCAAGTAGAGAAACCTTTTTCTAGCATAGTGTCTACTCATAGCATGCCTAGATGACATGTCTCATTTTAGGGCCACCCAGTATGATACAGCAGCTTTTAAAGCAAGACTTTCACTTGAACAACCATTTAATATTGCCAGAATCCAGATCACTAAACACTACTCATAGTGCTTGTGGGAATATTTCTAGACTCCCTCTGTCCTCTCAATGGAACTTGCCTTTAGAATCATGCTGTCTGAACCTTGGGCAGCAAGAATCAGACATTACTTGCACGATTGCAGCCAGAAATGTTTTATTCTAAATCACTTTGGTATTTTCTAGTGAACATGGGTTTAAAGATTCATCCTATACTGTGTGCACAATTAAGCAATTTGTATTTTTGATGATTAATTTTATTATTGAACAATTACTTTACAATGCTATCAGAGAATCTAAATCTAATATACAGTCATATGAAAAAGTTTGGGCACCCCTATTAATGTTAACCTTTTTTCTTTATAACAATTTGGGTTTTTGCAACAGCTATTTCAGTTTCATATATCTAATAACTGATGGACTGAGTAATATTTCTGGATTGAAATGAAGTTTATTGTACTAACAGAAAATGTGCAATCCGCATTTAAACAAAATTTGACCGGTGCAAAAGTATGGGCACCTCAACATAAAAGTGACATTAATATTTTGTAGATCCTCCTTTTGCAAAAATAACAGCCTCTAGTAGCTCCCTGTAGCTTTTAATGAGTTCCTGGATCCTGGATGAAGATATATTTGACCATTCCTGTTTACAAAACAATTCTAGGTCAGTTAAGTTTGATGGTCGCCGAGCATGGACAGCATGCTTCAAATCATCATGTTATTCAGGTCTGGGGACTGGGATGGCCATTCAAGAACATTGTAATTGTTCCTCTGCATGAATGCCTGAGTAGATTTGGCGCGGTGTTTTGGATCATTGTCTTGCTGAAATATCCATCCCCTGCGTAACTTCAACTTCGTCACTGATTCTTGCACATTATTGTCAAGAATCTGCTGATACTGAGTTGAATCCATGCGACCCTCAACTTTAACAAGATTACCGGTGCTGGCATTGGCCACACAGCCCCAAAGCATGATGGAACCTCCACCAAATTTTACTGTGGGTAGCAAGTGCTTTTCTTGGAATGCCGTGTTTGTTTTGCCTCCATGCATAACGCCTTTTTGTATGACCAAACAACTAAATCTTTGTTTCATCAGTCCACAGGACCTTCTTCCAAAATGTAACTGGCTTGTCCAAATGTGCTTTTGCATACCTCAGGCGACTTTGTTTGTGGCGTGCTTGCAGAAACGGCTTCTTTCGCATCACTCTCCCATACAGCTTCTCCTTGTGCAAAGTGCGCTATATTGTTGACCGATGCACATTGACACCATCTGCAGCAAGATGATGCTGCAGGTCTTTGGAGGTGGTCTGTGGATTGTCCTTGACTGTTCTCACCATTCTTTTTCTCTGCCTTTCTGATATTTTTCTTGGCCTGCCACTTCTGGGCTTAACAAGAACTGTACCTGTGTTCTTCCATTTCCTTACTATGTTCCTCACAGTGGATACAGACAGTTTAAATCTCTGAGACAACTTTTTGTATCCTTCCCCTGAACAACTATGTTGAATAATTTTTGTTTTCAGATCATTTGAGAGTTGTTTTGAGAAGCCCATGATGCCACTCTTCATAGGAGATTCAAATAGGAGAACAACTTGCAAGTGGCCACCTTAAAAACCTTTTCTCATGATTGGATACACCTGCCTATGAAGTACAAAGCTCAATGAGGTTACAAAACCAATTTAGTGCTTTAGTAAGTCAGTAAAAAGTAGTGAGAGGAGCGTTCAAATCAAGAAATTGATAAGGGTGCCAATACTTTTGCACTGGTCAAATTTTGTTTAAATGCGGATTGCACATTTTCTGTTAGTACAGTAAACCTCATTTCAATCCAGAAATATTACTCAGTTCATCAGTTATTAGATATATGAAACTGAAATAGCTGTTGCAAAAACCCAAATTGTTATAAAGAAAAACGGTTAACATTAATAGGGGTGCCCAAACTTTTTCATATGACTGTATAAACCTGAGTGTATGTGTGTGTGCATATGTATATGTGTGTGTGTGTGTGTGTGTGTGTGTGTGTGTGTGTATGTCTGTATGTCCGCTAAAGGAATCCGCACCGTCGCATTTACAATTACGAAATTTTACACAGATGCCCCATGTGACTCAGGGAATGTCATAGACTATGTTTTCACAGGAAAATTTAACCCCGCGCTTTACAGTTACTCTCCAAAATCCTGCCTCCATTAAACTGAATGGAGGGGGGAGCTACAGGCTATTAATAGCAAGTGTCAGTGGTTGCTATAGGAACAAAATAAACTGTTAGTATAAGAAGCCTATGTGTGAGGTAATAAGGTGGGGAGACAGACGGGGAAAGACACGGGAAAGACACAGACGGGGAAAGAGACAGGCAAAGACAGACGGGAAAGAGACAGACTGGGAAAGAGAGAGACAGACAGACACACACAGAGATAGAGAGAGACAGACACACAGAGATGGAGACAGACAGACTGATACAAATACAGAAAGAGATAGAAACAGACAGACCAAGACATAGACACAAAATTGAAAAAAATCCAGCACTCAAAGCATTCAACTGAAATTGTTTTATATTTTATTCATTGATCTGTGTAATTATTAAAGACGTTTCGGTCATCCGACCTTCATCAGTTTACACTACAATAAAAAGATACATAAAAGATTTTTAAGTATACAGAAATAATGGCATTATACAATCATGGTAACAAAAAAGGGCAGAAATATTCACCACATTATAATGAATGAATCATGAACTATGATATACAAAAAATGTCAACAAAAAGAAAAAAATGAAGAATCTGTCAGTTGAGCCGCTTCACTAGCAGATATAATGTCCACCTAAAGATATAATTGAAATACAGATAAAATGTAGCATAATAGAACCATTATACAACAAAAGGGGAACCAAACAGGAAACCCAAAAATTTATCCAAAAATGTGTATCTTGCTAATATAGAAGGACAAAGAGCCTAAGCACCAGCACTGAGACACTATTCTACTCTAATAAAACAGACAATACACAGAAATACCAAGCAATGAACACTCACCAGAAAGGGCTCTGTAGAAATATATGAAAAAGCTGGACCAGAGGAATGACTGTCTGTGTATGTCTACAGTTGCCAACCATCAGGATTTACACATTGCCAGCCGGTGACGTCACTTCCGGTTTTCGGACCGGAAGTGACGCTCCGTGACGTCACTTCCGGTCTCCAGACCGGAAGTGACGCTCTGTAACTTGTTAATGAGCTAATTGAGCGGTCTATTTAAATCTGGACATTGGACTGTCAGATTACATTGACTGCAGACCTGGACGGGCAGCTTTTTCCTCTGGTCCAGCTTTTTCATATATTTCTACAGAGCCCTTTCTGGTGAGTGTTCATTGCTTGGTATTTCTGTGTATTGTCTGTTTTATTAGAGTAGAATAGTGTCTCAGTGCTGGTGCTTAGGCGCTTATATTAGCAAGATACACATTTTTGGATAAATTTTTGGGTTTCCTGTTTGGTTCCCCTTTTGTTGTATAATGGTTCTATTATGCTACATTTTATCTGTATTTCAATTATATCTTTAGGTGGACATTATATCTGCTAGTGAAGCGGCTCAACTGACAGATTCTTCATTTTTTTCTTTTTGTTGACATTTTTTGTATATCATAGTTCATGATTCATTCATTATAATGTGGTGAATATTTCTGCCCTTTTTTGTTACCATGATTGTATAATGCCATTATTTCTGTATACTTAAAAATCTTTTATGTATCTTTTTATTGTAGTGTAAACTGATGAAGGTCGGATGACCGAAACGTCTTTAATAATTACACAGATCAATGAATAAAATATAAAACAATTTCAGTTGAATGCTTTGAGTGCTGGATTTTTTTCAATTTTTTGATCTGGGGTGGGACCCTATCCAAGCACCAGCGACTATAGAAGGAGTGCCACATTTCTATATTTAATACAAGACATAGACACAGACAGACAAGGAAAGAGACCGACATAGAGACAGACAGACAGCGACACACAGACAGAGACTGGGAGAGAGACAGAGAGACCGTTACTATCCAGAGCAACGCCGGGGTACTACAGCTAGTATTATATATACACGCATAGAATTTGTACTTGACACCTATTCACTTAGTTAGATTATGTTTCCACGATCAGTGTTACATTTGATTCTGACGAATTTCTGCATCTTAGTTTACAAGTCGAGATGAGTGAACCCGAACTGTAGTTTATGGTACTGCCAGGCACCAACTCTGTGTCAGCATTCATATGCAGAATAAAGTTCGTTGAAAGGCTCCAGAGTAGTGTTGAGCGTTCCCGGATCTGAAAAATCTGGATCCGCACAGTTCAAGGTTCCGATCCGAGTCCGACCAGTACCCGGGATCCGGGGTGCACGATCCGGATCCGGTTTTGTTTTTTTTTTGTTTGTTTTTTCTCTTTCTATCTCACGCTCACTCTCACTCTCACTCTCTCGTCCCGGATCCGACTCCCCATTCATTTACATAGCCGCAGATATCGGATCCGGACTTCGGCGGCAACCCGATCCGGATTCGTCGGACCCGGATTATAGCCGATCCGCTCAACTCTACTGCAGAGTAACCAGCAAATCAACAAGCTTTTCAGCATGGGGGAAGATGCCTGGATGTTCCAGTGAACAAAATAAGCTCCATAGGATTTGATAGGTGTCATGGGACATTACACCATTGGATTATGTTGGAACCAAGGATTTCTTTTGAATTAATAAATTTGTGAACAAAAGGAGTGTGGGGGAAGTCATTCAAAAACTTTTTTTCCCTACTACACTTACTGGGTTAGTAATGGGGGTGTCTGACACCTTCATTACAAACCCCTGGGCTTGATGATAACTGTTAATTCCCAGCTGACAACCCCCCAAATTAACCCGATTGCCTCTGCACTAGCAAAAATCAGAAAATGGACAATTAAAGCACCAAAAGTTGAGTATCTAATGGATGTGCCACTCCTGGGATGGCCGTGGGTTGATATTTTTTTAGGCTGCAGAGGGTGCAATCACCATGGACTTTCCCAGCCTTATATTAGCACCCAGCTGTCTGCTTTACCTGCACTGGTTATCAAAACTACGGGGGACCCCACATCTTATTACCTATCCACATTTGTTTACAGGGAAATTGCCCCCATTTTGCAGCCCCTAGCTCTAACTACAACCATTTTACAGCACCAAAGACCAAGTTCCCATTGACTTATATGGGGTCCTGGATCATGTTCGAGTATAGAACCGAACTTAAATGTGCCCGCTCATTCCCATTTGTAACCTAAAAAGGTAAGCTCTAGCAGAGGTCTAAGCTTCCTGACCTGGAGAGCCACATTCTGCTATGGGAGGGGGTTATGAGCCACATTCAGCTCCCACTCCACCTCATAGGAGTGACACCCAGAGCCCACATTACCACTATAATTACAGCCAAAGCCTTTTCACAAAAATGGCACCAAGGCAGAACACAGAAATCCAGGGGTTCCTACCATTCAGATCTGCTTGTCACATAATTCACTGTTACATCTCGTGGCTCTCCTGAGGCAAGGACTGAGGCAGTCTCCCATTCCTTGCCTGCCACGAGCACTCCTGCTCAGCAGTGCCGAAGGTCTGCCAGACTGCGCAGTGTGCAGGAGATACCTTCTCAGAGAGGCAGCAGAAGGGTGACACCTAGTGGTTCTCCTGTTACAAGGAGTGAAGCGGTCTCCCATTCCTGGCCTGCCACAGACTCTCCTGCTCAGCGGCCCCAAAGGTCTGCGAGGCTGCGCAATGTGCAGAGGTTTACTGCTCAGGGAAGCAGTGAGATTCCCGTTATCTCTCCACATTGTGAGACCGAGGATCCCGCCTCTATTTCCCAGAGGCAGGAGGGTGAGCATGTGCAATGCGTGGTGGGTCCTGATTCGCTCACTGACGTCACACGGCTTGATGACAAGGCTGGTGACGTGGTGAATCCTGACTGGCCAGGCTGGGACGTCGTGGACCCTGATTGGGTCAAGTCCGTCATCTCCGCCTCGCGCCCGCCCTCGGGTGGAGCTGCACCTCCTTAAAAGCTCCCCCTGCCATCATGGCGGTGCGCGACCGTCCTTCTATGTTTGGATGTCTGGCAGCGTGCTGCCACGCCACTGCTCAGGCATTACTGTCTCTTGTGGGCTTGGCCCTTGCTGCTCCGGCAGTACCTCGTTTGCAGGCCGTGTTCCTGCCTTGCTGCTCCGGCAGTACCCCCGTCAACAGGCCGTGTTCCTGTCCCAGGTGAGCTCCTCAAGTCTCCATTGGACTCACCTGGTTATTGAAAGCACACGTGCGTGGGCACCTCTGTGCTACCCTCGTGCCATATTCTCGTGACTTCCACTGGCACACGTGCGTGGGCACCTCTGTGCTTCCCCGTGAAACAGGTACACCGAGCCGTGAGATCTGTGCCATACAACCCTCACGGGTTAGGGCAGATCGGTGTACATAGATCGTCTGTGACATTCCAGACGATCGCTAGCAGCAACCCGCTCACTCTTCACCCACCATAGCGGCGGTCCCTTTCACCGCACAGTGGACCTTGACCGGCGGAAGCAGTCCATTTCCCATCTTGGCACGCTTCCCCGGGTCCCCCTCGTAACATTACGGTCGCACCAAAGGTCTGGCTATGGCTGAAGAGCAGTAGCAGTTGCTGCGTTATGTGCAGCAGTTGGAGTCACGATTGGCAGCAGTGGAGCAGTCTTCCTCCGATAAGACTACTCTGACGACAGTCGCCACCCAGGCGGCTACCCAGGCTGTGCTATTGGGCGGAAGGTCTCCTCGCCTTGCGCTTCCAGAGCGCTTTAGCGGCAACAGCTCTGAGTGCCGTGGTTTTATAAACCAGGTTACCACCTACTTAGAGCTGTCCGCGACTCTTTACGCTACCGAGAAGGCGAAGGTAGCCTTCGTCCAGTCCCTGCTCACAGGGAGAGCGCTGAAGTGGTCCACGCCGTTGTGGGAGCGCGGAGATCGTGTGGTGAATAACTTAGCAGCTTATCTTGGGGCCATGAGAATGGTGTTCCTCGGGCCTCAAGTCACCCACGATTCCGCGCTGCGCCTCCTACGACTTCGGCAAGGGTCTGCTTCAGTCGGGGACTTTGCTGTACACTTTAGGACACTGGCCGCAGAGCTGGACTGGCCGGATAAGGTCCTTGTCCCTGTGTTTTGGGAGGGCCTGGCAGGGTTTGTCAAAGACGCACTGGCCACACGTGAGGTGCCTGCCACTTTAGAGTCCTTGATTCAGGTTGCCTCTCGCATAGACATCCGCCAGGCGGAGCGAAGGCTCGAGGTCTCTTCAGCACCCACGTCTTCTCGGCCTAAAAAGCGTCTGACTCCCGTCTTCCATCAGACAGGTCTCCCAGCCAGTCCTGTAGGCGACTCCGTGGAGTCAATGGAGGTGTCCAAGGTGGTCTCCTCTGCCCCAGGTTCTCGGTCTTGTGTCATCTGCTTTTCCTGTGGGCAGAGGGGACACATAGCTACCCTATGTCCCAAACCGTCGGGAAAAGACAGCGTCTAGTTTCTATCAGAGGGGGGACTCTAGACGCTACTTCTCCCTCTAGGTTGACTATCAGCGCCCAGTTGCAGTTCGGCACTACTCTCTTCTCTGCCCTGGCTTGCTTGGACTCAGGCGCTGAAGGCAATTTCATCTCGACCTCCCTGGCAACCCGATACTCAGTTCCCCTGGTTCTGTTGCCCAAGCCACTCAGGGTCCGGGTAGTCGACGGGTCCATACTACTCGATCCTATCACCCAGATCACCATCCCTCTCAGGATGGATGTACCACCGGGACACCATGAGCAGGTGTCCTTCCTGGTGCTTCCAGGGGGGACGGATGAGATCCTACTGGGCCTTCCCTGGTTGAGACAGCATGCTCCTATACTCAACTGGGCAACAGGGGAGATCTCATCCTGGGCAGGATCCTGTAGAGAGCACCTCGTGACTACCGAACCACCCGCTACCATTAGGTCGGTAGGGTCCTCAGGGAATACAGAGGGGCCGGGTTTACCGACACCTTATGAGGCCTACAGGGATGTCTTTTCAAAAAGGGCGGCAGATACTCTTCCTCCCCACCGGCCATATGATTGCCGAATAGACCTGAAGCCAGGCTCCGAGCCCCCTAGGGGCAGAGTGTATCCACTCTCTGCTCCAGAGACGGAGGCTATGTCCAAATATATTCAGGACAGCCTGGCGAAGGGGTTCATTCGCAAGTCTATTTCACCGGCTGGTGCAGGGTTCTTTTTTGTGCAGAAGAAGGAAGGGGATCTGCGCCCCTGTATCGATTACAGGGGATTAAATGCAATCACAATCAAGAACAAATACCCTTTGCCCCTCATTACTGAGCTATTTGATCGATTCCGCGGGGCAAAGGTCTTCACAAAGCTGGATCTACGCGGGGCGTATAATCTAGTGCGAGTCCGAAAGGGCGATGAGTGGAAGACCGCCTTTAACACCAGGGACGGTCACTACGAGTATCTAGTAATGCCCTTCGGACTCTGCAATGCCCCCGCCGTATTTCAAGACTTTGTGAATGACATTTTCCGGGATTTGTATCTTTCCGTGGTTGCATACCTGGATGACATTCTTATCTTCTCCCCCGATCTTACCACCCATCGGAGGGATGTCATCCGAGTACTTAAGAGGCTCCGCACCCATTCGTTATATGCTAAGCTGGAAAAGTGCGTTTTTGAACAGGAATCCTTGCCGTTCCTGGGGTACATAGTGTCCAGTCAGGGGTTAGCAATGGATCCGGGGAAGTTGGAGACTGTGATGAACTGGCCTGAGCCCCGCTCGCTGAAGGCGATCCAGCGATTCTTGGGGTTTATCAATTATTATCGCCAGTTCATTCCCAACTTCTCGACGGTGGCAGCACCCATCATTGCCCTTACCCGCAAGGGCGCTAATCCCAAAGCATGGACACGGGAAACGGTAGAGGCATTTCACACTCTCAAAACTCACTTCTCCAGAGCTCCCATCCTTCATCGTCCAGACATCTCAAAACCCTTCCTACTGGAGGTAGACGCCTCTTCGGTCGGTGCAGGTGCAGTCCTGTACCAGAAAAACGAACGAGGAAGGAAACATCCGTGTTTCTTTTTCTCCAAGACCTTTTCTCCGGCCGAGAGGAACTACTCCATAGGGGATAGGGAGTTACTGGCGATGAAACTAGCATTCCAGGAATGGCGGCATCTCCTGGAGGGTGCGAAGCATCCACTTGAGGTTTTTTCTGACCACAAAAACCTCACATACCTCCAGACAGCACAACGTCTGAACCCAAGGCAGGCCCGTTGGTCTTTATTCTTCTCCCGGTTCCGCTTTATTATCCGCCACCTGGCCGGTGAGAAGAACGTACGGGCCGATGCCTTGTCACGTTGTATGGTTGTGTTGGAGGAGGACGAGGAGGAGCCTCGTCTTATACTACCCCCGGACAGCTTGAGGATGGTCACTCCCACTTCTTTGGACCAGGTGCTACCTGGCAAAACCCTCGTTCCCCCTGAACTACGGAACGAGGTTCTATCGTGGGCCCATGCCTCCAAGGTCGGGGGTCACTTCGGGGTCAAAAGGACCAGAGACCTGGTGATCAGGCATTCTTGGTGGCCGAGACTACCCCAGGACATACAGGAATATGTGGGAGCCTGTATGTCGTGTGCTCGGAATAAGCCGTCCCGGCAGAGACCGGCAGGTCTTCTTCACCCACTGCCAGTGCCGGAACGTTCCTGGGAAGTGGTGGGGATGGACTTCCTGGGAGATCTGCCCAAGTCAGCAGGGCACAGGGTCGTATGGGTCATCACGGACCACTTCTCTAAAATGGTCCACTTGGTGCCTCTCCCACGACTCCCGACGTCACGTGCTCTCGCCACCTTGTTCATTCGGCATGTATTTAGGTTGCATGGCATGCCTGACAAGGTGGTGAGCGACCGGGGTCCCCAGTTCGCGTCTCGCTTCTGGAGAGAGCTCTGTAAGCTCCTGCAGATAGAGCTGAACATCTCCTCCGCATACCATCCCGAGACCAATGGACTAGTGGAGAGGACTAATCAGACCTTGGTAACTTACCTCCGCCATTTTATATCCGCGCACCACGACAACTGGGCTAACCTCCTTCCTTGGGCCGAATTTGCCATTAACAATTCGGTCCATGAATCCTCTGGCCAGACTCCGTTCCTACTCAATAACGGACAACATCCCAGAATCCCGGTTCCGATGCCCATTACGTCACCCGATACTAGAGTGGAGGATTGGGCGACCAAGGCCCGGGAGATCTGGGATGACACCCAAGAGGCTCTTAAAAGGGCTAAAGACCGGATGGTGACAACGGCTGATGTTCACCGCCGCCCTGCACCATCCTTCGCCCCTGGTGACCTAGTATGGCTGTCCTCTAAGAATGTTAACCTACGGGTACAGGCAGCCAAATTCGCCCCTAGGTATCTGGGTCCGTTTAAAGTACTACAGCAGGTAAACCCAGTGGCATATCGACTCCAGCTCCCTCCACGCTGGGCTATAGCCAACACCTTTCACGTGTCCCTCCTGAAACCCGTACGACTTAATAAATTCTCGGGGTCCCTGCCGGCTCAAACTGACTCCCCGTCCGACGACCCTGAGGTGGCAAAACTTGTGGAGACAAAAGTCATACAGGGCAAGAGGTACTACCTCGTGGAGTGGGCCGGCCGTGGTCCGGAGCATAGATCCTGGGAGTTGGAGGATCATATCCGCGCCCCGGGTTTGATAGCGGCCTTCGAGCACGGACAGGGGGGGGGGCCTAGACGGGGGGGTAATGTTACATCTCGTGGCTCTCCTGAGGCAAGGACTGAGGCAGTCTCCCATTCCTTGCCTGCCACGAGCACTCCTGCTCAGCAGCGCTGAAGGTCTGCCAGACTGCGCAGTAGATACCTTCTCAGAGAGGCAGCAGAAGGGTGACACCTAGTGGTTCTCCTGTTACAAGGAGTGAAGCGGTCTCCCATTCCTGGCCTGCCACAGACCCTCCTGCTCAGCGGCCCCGAAGGTCTGCGAGGCTGCGCAATGTGCAGAGGTTTACTGCTCAGGGAAGCAGTGAGATTGCCGTTATCTCTCCACATTGTGAGACCGAGGATCCCGCCTCTATTTCCCAGAGGCAGGAGGGTGAGCATGTGCAATGCGTGGTGGGTCCTGATTCGCTCACTGACGTCACACGGCTTGATGACAAGGCTGGTGACGTGGTGAATCCTGACTGGCCAGGCTGGGACGTCGTGGACCCTGATTGGGTCAAGTCCGTCATCTCCGCCTCACGCCCGCCCTCGGTTGGAGCTGCACCTCCTTAAAAGCTCCCCCTGCCATCATGGCGGCGCGTGACCGTCCTTCTATGTTTGGATGTCTGGCAGCGTGCTGCCACGCCACTGCTCAGGCATTACTGTCTCTTGTGGGCTTGGCCCTTGCTGCTCCGGCAGTACCTCGTTTGCAGGCCGTGTTCCTGCCTTGCTGCTCCGGCAGTACCCCCGTCAACAGGCCGTGTTCCTGTCCCAGGTGAGCTCCTCAAGTCTCCATTGGACTCACCTGGTTATTGAAAGCACACGTGCGTGGGCACCTCTGTGCTACCCTCGTGCCATATTCTCGTGACTTCCACTGGCACACGTGCGTGGGCACCTCTGTGCTTCCCCGTGCAACAGGTACACCGAGCCGTGAGATCTGTGCCATACAACCCTCACGGGTTAGGGCAGATCGGTGTACATAGATCGTCTGTGACATTCCAGACGATCGCTAGCAGCAACCCGCTCACTCTTCACCCACCATAGCGGCGGTCCCTTTCACCGCACAGTGGACCTTGACCGGCGGAAGCAGTCCATTTCCCATCTTGGCACGCTTCCCCGGGTCCCCCTCGTAACAATTCACCACCTGGAGACTTGCTCTTCACAGCAGTTTGCCAGCTTGGTGCATTAGCACCAGGTCTAGTAGACAAGCTGTGAGCCACACATAGGCAATGAGCCAAGTTTAGTTCCCAACCCTCAGTTTGGGGACCCCTGTTGTAGAGCATGCACAATTCATTATTGACATTGTGCTTTATATTAGTTTTAATTTATTGGCACCTAACTATTGTATTTACCTTACTTTTTTTTTTATTGTTAGCCCATGCACTCATAAATTGGGGGTTTCCATTATGTTTTTTTTGGGGCAGATTCATCAATTGAGAGGTGCTTCATTTGTGTGCAGATGTACTTCAGTCCCCCTTACCCACTCCGAGATTTTATGCATGTTTAAAAATTCTGCATATTTTAGTTGCACATATGACTTTATGCTTTAGTTGGAAGAAGGGGGAGTTGGGGTGGGGGAGTATATATTCTATCTAGTCCAGTCTTCTACAACCTGTTCAAACTTGACATGACAAATGTAGCCGCCTGCTTACTCCGCATTATTGCCTTTTTAGCCTCAGGTGCACCAGTGATTGAAAACACAGATTCAGTTTTTTTACTGACAAGTAGAGATAAGCTAATTGAGTTGCAAGCCCCAGTCCATGGCCACTGAAGTGGAGCCTTGAGATCTGCCTACTACCTGTCAGCATCCCCAGCGCCTCTTCTGAATCAGATAAGTATGCCCAGTGACGTCATACATTCCCCAACGATGAAGTCATGCCGAGTCTACAAATCAGGCAGGTGCCTGGGATGTTGGGAGATGGAAGCCTGTTCACACAGTGTAGTGGCCATGCTAGTGGTTTATAAAACTAAATATTTAAAGGGAATCTGTCAGAAGCATCAACGCTGCTAAGCTATATGGGCAAGCAGGTCATAAATAGCTGAATAAAATGATACCTTGATATCTGAAATCCAGTGTCTTATTTCAAAGAAATTCGTGTTTTTTTAATATGTAAATTAGCTGTTACGCTCTATGGGCCGGACATAGATTTCACTGAGAATCTGCCTCCAGAGCTTATTTAGAATGAAAAGGGGGTGACACCAGCTCATTTACATATTAAGAAAAATGTGTATTTCTCTGGATCAAGATATCAGATTTCAGATATCAGGGTGTCATCTTATTCAACTTTGTATGACATGCATACCCATATAGACTGTGACATTAAAATAAAATAGTGCCAAATATAGCCTCCCTTAATTTCAATAAGTCATAAGCCTTCCATCCATTGAGTCTTTCAGTTTCTTTGTCTCGTATTAGACTTTTTAGGCAGCACTGATCGCAGCCTCCCAGATATTGTTTGGAGAAATGTTCTGTTTTCGTTCACCATAAAACTCTATTTAAGGCCTGTTTCACACGTCAGTGATTCTGGTACGTTTGTGCTTTTTTTTCAACGTACCAGAATCACTGACATACGCAGACCCATTATAATGAATGGGTCTGCTCACACATCAGTGATTTGTAACTGAACGTGTCTCCGTGCGGCGTACCCGCGTGTCCGTGATTGCCGCACGGAGTCATGTCCATTTTTTTTCTGGCATCACTGATGTCCCACGGAACACGCAGTGGTGTGATCCGTGAAACACGTGCCAGAAAAAAATGTGCTTATAAAATAAAAAACATTTTTACTCACCCGACTTCAGCCGCGCTCTCTGCAGCCTGTTCTGCCTGCTGCTTCTGAGCCGAGACAAGTCAAGACAGAGCCAAGCAATATCCGAAGACAAATTTTTTCAAAGGTTTTATGGATTGAGGAAATTATAGAGACAATTAACAGACTAGATGGATGACGTATACCCTCTGGTAATAAAATGTCCAGGAATAAAAAGAAACCACTATGGATAAATAAGACTGTACAAAGTATAATAAAACAAAAACAAAGGGCGTTTAAAGTCTTAAAGGCTGAGAATACAGAAATAGCATTGCAGGAGTATAAAGATATCAATAGGCAATGCAAAAAAGAAATCAAACAAGCAAAACTAGCTACTGAAACAAAAATCGCCAATGACATTAAAATAAATCCCAAAATCTTTTATAAATACATTAATGTCAAAAGGAAAACAAAGGATAGTATCGGACCCTTAAAATATAATAACAAGTTAGTTATAGAGGACAAACAAAAGACTGAGATATTAAATAGGCATTTCTCATCTGTATTCACCAAGGAACTGAGTGTACCAGGGATCATTCAACAAGTGAAAAATCAAAGTCCACCACCCGATATAATTAATTTAACACAAGATGAAGTACGCCTACGTCTGAGTAAATTAAACATTGACAAATCCCCAGGGCCAGATGGCATTCATGCACGAATATTGAGGGAATTGAGCTCCGTAATCGACAGACCGCTGTATCTCATCTTTTTAGACTCACTTGTAACAGGGTTGGTGCCTCAGGATTGGAGGATTGCTGATGTGGTACCGATATTTAAGAAAGGTAAGAGGGTAGATCCAGGCAACTACCGTCCAGTAAGCCTGACATCAGTAGTATGCAAAGTTTTTGAGGGCATTTTAAGGGATGACATGCAAAAATATATTGCAGAAAATAATATGATAACAGCATGGATTCATGAAAGATAAGTCGTGTCTAACCAACCTGTTGGGGTTCTATGAGGGGGTAAGTTCAAACCTGGATATTGGTAATGCAGCTGATGTGATTTATTTGGACTTTGCAAAGGCATTTGATACTGTACCACATAATAGCCTTATACTAAAGCTCCAGAAGCAAGGACTAGGGGACACAATATGCAACTGGGTAAGGAATTGGCTAAAAGATAGGAAACAAAGAGTAGTCATAAATGGTACATTCTCTAAATGGGCTATAGTCAGCAGTGGGGTGCCGCAGGGATCTGTGCTTGGACCGATTCTTTTTACTCTCTTTATTAATGACCTTGTGGATGGGATTGATAGTACAGTGTCAGTCTTTGCCGATGACACCAAACTATGTAGGATATTAAAAACTGACCTGGATAGTACAATATTACAAAAAGATCTGGATAAGATGTCAGAATGGGCAGATACTTGGCAAATGAGATTTAATGTTGATAAATGTAAAGTAATGCACCTAGGACGGAGTAATCCTATAGCTGCGTATACATTAAATCGAAGTAAACTCGGGACTACAGAACAGGAGAAGGACTTGGGTATTCTCATTACAAATAAGCTGAGCAGCAGCACTCAATGTCAAGCAGCAGCTGCTAAAGCAAACAAGATTTTAGGGTGTATAAAAAGAGAGATTAGATCCCGTGATCCCAACGTATTGTTACCCCTCTATAAATCACTTGTAAGGCCACATCTGGAATACGGGATCCAGTTTTGGGCTCCACATTTTAAAAAGCACATTCAGAAGTTAGAGTCAGTTCAAAGGCGGGCAACTAGACTATTACAAGGAATGGAAGGCCTCCCATATGATGGCAGGTTGAAAAAGTTAGATATGTTTAGCTTAGAAAAAAGACGTCTCAGAGGAGATCTCATTTATATGTATAAATACATGTGTGGTCAATATAAAGGACTGGCACATGACTTATTTCTTCCGAAGACAATACTAAGGACCAGGGGGCACTCACTGCGAGTGGAAGAAAAGCGATTCCGACACCTAAATAGGAAAGGGTTCTTTACAGTTAGAGCGGTCAGACTGTGGAATACACTACCACAAGAGGTAGTAATGGCAGATACTATAACAGCTTTTAAAAAAGGGCTGGATGATTTCCTCAGTACACAAAACATTGTTGGTTATAAATGACTTAGTGACTAAATGTAGAACTGGTGGAGGAAGGTTGAACTAGATGGACCTAGGTCTTTTTTCAACCTAAGTAACTATGTAACTATGTAATTTCAACTTCTGTGTTTTGTTCAGTGGTGGTCGGGTATCGATTTGCCTTACCTTTGCTGTGTCTCTTAGCACCTCTGGAATCTGATAGCAAAGGAGCAGCCCGTACTGCTGCCCCAAAGGGGATCAAGGGAGGGCAGCATGACTAGGAGGGATGCTAGGCCACTGGGTCAGCATAGGGTTAATGTGGATCAGGCAGTTTAGCACTAAAAATGCAGGGTGGAGTTGTAGGGTCATTTAGGGCAAGGGGGATTTGATTGGTCCGGGGCACTCGGGGGGGTGGGGGATGGGGTCCTATATAGGTCAGGTCAGGGGTGAGGGATGGTCTTTTTTTACCTGGACAGCGTCACAAATTGTTTGGATCCCGAAGACTGCCAGGATGGAGGGCTTCACGGAGGAGATGAAGAGGATGGCCGAACAACAGGGACAGCGATGGCTGCACTGCGATGGTCAGTGGACAGCGGCGATGTAGAAGATTCAGCGACCCCCCCTGCCTCCGAAGCGGCAGAGAAGGTCAAGACCACCCGAACGCCTCAGCCTGGAGTCGACACCCAGGAGCCGGCGGTGGAAATGAAGCAACAGAAGAGCATCAGTGGCAGCGGGAGATCCAGGAGCGACGACATCCAGAGGCCTGCTCCGGAAGCTGGGCCGCAGGCAGCAAGGTGGCGGTGCGGTGAGTGACGCCGCCCTCCCCTCCCCTGACCAGAAATTTGACTTTGTTGAAGCTTTTCCCTATCGTCGTGGCCATTGAGGTTTGAGGACAAGACTTGAGAGATAGGAAGGTGCGCTTTATGTGTGACAATCTGGGTGTAGTTCAGTGTGTCAATAAGTTGACGGCAGATTCCCCCCCGGTGGTAGACTTTTTAAGGCATATGGTGTTGCAGTGTCTTAACCTTAATCTGTGGATTTGTGCAGTGCATGTCCCAGGTGTGATGAATTCCATGGCTGATGTATTATCTTGCTTTCAGTAGGACAGTTTTGGGGTGCTGGCGACGGATGCAGAGCAGCAGGAGACCGTTTGGCCCGCCTGGTTGTGGGATCTAGTTTGCGTCCAGCCTGGGAATTGATTCGAGAGTCTGTGGCGCCCAGTACTTGGCGAAGTTATACAGCAGCATGGGACCAAAGGCTCCAGCTAGGAGACGATGTTGGTGGTAATGTACCTGAGAGTGAAAGGGTTTATCTGCTGTTGTTCATGTTGGGTCGAGCGATAGAAGATGGTCTGTCATGGTCGGCGGTTGCTAGCAAGCTGGCCGACATGGCCTTCTTTTTCAAATTTCTCGGCTGGAGGGATGTTACTAAAGATTTTATGGTGCGTCAGGTGTTAAAAGGCTATTGCAAAAAAGTGGCACGGCAAGATTGGAGGCGCCCAGTGTCTTTCGAGCTGCTAGATAAACTGCTTGAGGTCTTGCCTCAAGCTTATTTCTCGGAATACGAGTGTCCGTTGTTTAGCACTGCTTTTTGTCCTGGCTTTTTTCGGTGCCTTTAGGATCAACGTGCTAGTCAGCAGAAACACAAAATGTCACGGTAGTTTGTGGTTGAATGATGTTGACTGTGGGGTGGATGCAGTTCGCTGCCATTTGAAACGGTCCAAGACGGATCAGATGTGTAGAGGTCGCATGGTTGAACTCTGGGGGGTACCGGGCTTGGTAGAGTGCCCGGGTCAAACAAGTTTCGTAATTTCTGGAGGTGAGGGGAACTTGCATGGGGTCCTTTTTGTCGCACCAAGACAGGTCTGCCTTGTCTAGCTATCAGTTTGTCTGCATCTTTCAGAGATGCCTGCAGCAGTGCGATCTCAACGAGGCAGAGTTTGCGTCCCATTCCTTCAGGATCGGTGCAGCTACTCAGGCTGCTTGTTGGACTGAGTGTGCAGGCTGTCCAGAAAATTGGACGCTGGGAGTCCGCGAAGTACACATCTTATGTGCAGCCTGCTCTGTTGTAAAGAGGCTCTGTGGGGGTTACGGATTCTTCAGATTATACTTGATCCTGATTGCCCCTTTCCACTTCCCTGTCCCACCCTCCATCGTGTCACTTTTTATTTTGTAGGTTCTCCTTTGCTGGTATGGGTCCTAGGCCAGTCGTACATTTATTGGGGCACCCCTTGGGCTGATGTAAGACCCAACGGCCGTCAGTTGGGGGTCCACAGAGACACAGCGATAGTGCGCTGGATCGGAGTGAGAGGCATGCTGTGGAGTGAGGTGTTGCCTACCAGGTGACGTCACTCTGAGCTGGACAAACCACCGGATGTTCTGGTGCTGCACGTGGGGGAAGAACGACTTAGGTGTCCGAGCATCCAGGGACTTGATACGTGATATCAAGTGCGATTGCCTTCGGCTCCTGTTGTCCCACCAGGGTCTAGTACTAGTGTTGTCAGACATTGTTGCGCGTCGGGAAAGGAGGCGTGCTAGATCTGTCGAGGGTGTAAATAGGACGCGGCTAAAAGTTAACTGGGAGGTCTCGTGTTTTATTTCTCGTGTGGGCGGTGTCGTGGTGCGACACATAGTTAGAGTCTCCATCCTCTGAGTTTTTGCGTCAGGATAGCGTTCATTTAAACGCTGTGGATATTGACATTTGGGCCCTGGGGCTCATGGATTGGGTGGAGAAAGCTTTGTTGTTGTGGGAGGACTCGCACGCACAAGGGGTCATGCGTGCTCGCTGTGGCGGAAAGGAGGGGGTATCTGAAAGTGGGGGGTCTGCACAGAAGAGAGGGGGGAACTCAGTGCAGGAGCGGTTACCCCTGGTGGTGCAAGTAATTGGTGATTCGGGTCCTTGGTGGGTTGAGTCTCAGCGGCACATTGGGTTGGCAACATTTGGCTAGGTGCCCTCGAACCGGTGTGGTGTGGCTGAGGGTAGGTGGTGGAGTCGGTGTTGCATCATACGGTTTTTGTCAACCTTCACTTACCCCCTCCTTTCGGATGTTCTTCAATGGATGTTTTGAAATGTTTGTATATTGTTTATGTTTTTGGTATTAATAAACGGGGGCTGTTGTGACCATATATCTGTCACGCAGTCTTGGTGTTTATTTTAGGTAAGAACCCCTGGTGGGTGAGGGATGGTTGGTTGGTCAATAGTAGGGCCTATAGTCATCCTTTCCGGAGTCATGGAGGTTACTGAGGTCCTGGTCACTTCCCGTTTGATTCCTTCCAAACCTTTGGCAGTTAATGTGCGTCTTTTTTTGACAGATTTTTTGTGACCCAGTTTACGATTTGCAACAAAATGTTTGATGGTTCTGTCACTACGTCCTGTAGCAAAGCCATGAAGAACTGGATTAATTCCTAGCATTATCCAAATACAAAGAAAAAAATCCAGTACCTGTAGTTCGATCTTCAATTTAAATAAAGCATCTTTTTATTGGAAACATGTTAAAATATACATGTATAGATAGAAAATCCTTATGCGTTTCAGGTCATAGTGACCCTTACTCACTATGACCTGAAACGCGTAAGGATTTTCTATTATACATGTATATTTTAACATGTTTCCAATAAAAGGATGTTTTATTTAAATTGAAGATCGGACTACAGGTGCTGGATTTTTTTCTTTGTATTTGGATTTTCTTGTGAGGTGGACTGCCCTCCCTCTGCTTTCTTCCGTGCACCCTGATGGAAAGGTCGTATGGTGAATGGCAAGCTGAATTTTTTTGTTTAATTTGATTCCAATTCCTAGCATTTCAGGTCTTAATTAGTGTGCAACTAGCTAGGTATGTCCAGGGGCGCACATAGAAATCATGGGGCCCGATAGGAGAATTTCTAATGGTGAGAGGGACAACTTGAAGGGTTTCATGCATGAGGTAGGCTGCTCTCAAAGTCTGTATAATTGACTTTTGGTTGACCGTGTTCTGTTATGCATGGGTCTGTTTTATAAATAGAGAATTACAAAAAAAATAATAATTTCTAATTGCCCCCCTCCGCAAAAAGAAATAAAAATATATATTCAGCTGAGTCAACAAGAGCATATTGCACAACTTTGAAGACCTTAAAAACTAATTTTCCTCTTATTGAGCCCCTGGTTTTCTCTTTCATTGCACACATAATGTATGATGCCAACAAAAGTGCCCCGCAAACACTGCAAAATATCCCCACAGTGAATTTCTCCACAGTACCCACCACCCTACTGTAACCTCCTCCAACTACTCCATCAAAGAATGGTGACTGCAACACAGTATGATCCCAAACTGTGACCCCCACACAGCCTTTCATTCATAAAGGACCTACATACAGTATAATGTACCTACATATAGCATAATAACCTCCACACCACTCCACACTGTATAATGGTTCCCACAAGCCACCAAACAATATAATGGTCCCCACATAGCCCTCTGCACATGCTCCCTGTATTATAATGCACCCCCATAGTCCTCCTATTATAATGCACCCCCATAGACCTCCATATATTATAATGCCCTCCATGTAAAATAATGCACCCCCATTGCCTTCCATGTATAATAATGCACCCCCATTACCCTCCATATATTATAATGCAGCCCATATTCCTCCATATTGTAAAATGCATCCCTCATACACCTCAAAATATTATAATGCACCCCATAGTCCTCCATGTATTATAATGCACCCCCATAGCCCTCTATGTATTATAGTGCATTCTATAGTCTTCTATATTGTATAATGCATCCCCTCTACTGCTCTACATATTATAATGCACTCCATAGTCCTCCATGTATTATAATGCACCCCATAGTCCTCCATGTATTATTGTCGGGAGGGGGCATACGCGTTACTGAGGGGGCATACACGTTACGAGAGGGGCATACACGTTATTAGGGTGGGGCATACACAGGCATACACTGGGGGCAGCATACACATGAATGTAAGCGGGCTTTACACGCAACGACATCGCTAACGAGATGTCATTGGTGGTAACGGTATTCGTGACGCACATCCGGCCTCGTTAGCGATGTTGATGTGTGTGAAACACTAATCGTTGATCGTTGACACGTCGTTCCTTTCCCGAATATCGTTGCTGTTGCAGGACGCAGGTTGTTCATCGTTTCTGCGGCAGCACACATCGCTATGTGTGACACCGCAGGAACGAGGAACATCACCGTACCTGAGGTCGCCCGCAATGAGGAAGGAAGGAAGTGGGCGGGATGTTCGGCCCGCTCATCTCCGCCCCTCCGCTTCTATTGGGCGGCCGATTAGTGACGCCGCTGTGACGCCAAACGAACCTCCCTCATAAAGGAGAGATTGTTCGGCAGCCACAGCGATGTCGGTGAAGAGGTAATTGCGTGTGATGCTGCCGTAGCGATATTGTTCGCTACGGCAGCGATGACCCCGTGACGCTCCACTGATGTGGGTGGGTGCTATCGCACGCGACATCGCTAGCGGTGTCGCACCGTGTAAAGCCCGCTTAAGAGTTAATCTTAAAGGGTTAACTACTCTACAGTTGTGGCCACATCCGTCCCTGTAAAACTGATAGGGAAGGCTTTTTTTAAATATCTTGTTCAGCCAATTCTGCCTCTGAGTGTCACTATAAAGGTCCGCTCATCCCCATGCAGTAACCCCCCCCGCCCCCCGGTCTTTGTGACCTCTGGGATCTGGTGATGTCATGTCAACTTCCAGTTGACCCGACTTCACCGAGCCTGGCCCCAGTCTTCCTGAATGACTGGGCTGTGGGTGGTGTTTCGCAGCTAATCACAGACCAGCATCACAGCGCAGCTTTACGCCTGCTTACAGCGCTCTGCGGTGAAGCAGAGCAGGCGTGACATGCTGGGCACTGATATGTCGCCCACAGCCCAGTCACTCAGTAAGACTGATAAGAAAAAACTCCGGCACACAATTGTGGTGAAAATTATCCTGTATATTTTTATTTCATATTCAGTATTCAGTATTATAACGTTTCGGTTAATGCCTTTTTCGAAACTGAAATGTGTAAAGAACAGAAAAGAGGACATCAGTACCATGGGTTCATATTACAATATCATATCAACATCCAATAATACATATATGTAAAAAAGTCATTATTACCTAAATGCTGAAAAAGAATTATTCTCTAGGAAGAAACCTCAATAGTGCTGATATATAGATTATCTATAAGATAAATACCGCATATTAATAAACAATGAAAAAAATAGCCATGTCACAACTAGAGAGAAAGAGAAAAAAATGGAGAGCATACTTAATTGGAGCTTAATATAGCCAAACCTACATTATGCTGGGAGGCACAGGTAAACCAATAACAACATGTATATGGATACCAGTGGGGCAATATTAACACCATGTGTATATCATAAATCAATTTACCTTATATGGTAATAGGAGGAAAAAGACTGGTATATCCAAGAGTGGAATTATAACATCGCTATGATGATAGCTAAAAAGAAATAATAAAAGGACATTATTGCTCACTATCCGATGTGAAAATCATGTGGCAACACAAAAAAACCCAGAGCAGAACAATATAACATGAAAGAAAAAACGAGAAGGCAAAATGCCTAACAGAGAACAAGGCTAGGGCCCCACTTTGCTTTTTACCTGCTTTTTACCTGCTTTTTCAACTGCAGCGTTTAATGCCAAAATGGATGTGTTCTGCTTTTCAAGCAAAGTCTATGGGAATTTGGGTTTCTAAACCCCACTCTGCAGTTCAAACTGCAGCCTTTTTTATTGCCCCACTGGTATCCATATACATGTTGTTATTGGTTTATCTGTGCCTCCCAGCATAATGGAGCTTTAGCTATATTAAGATCCAATTAAGTATGCTCTCCATTTTTTTCTCTTTCTCTCTAGTTGTCTATTTGACATGGCTATTTTTTTCATTGTTTATTAATATGCAGTATTTCTCATATAGGTACTCTATATATCAGCACTATTGATGTTTCTTCCTAGAGAATAATTCTTTTTTCAGCATTTAGGTAATAATGACTTTTGTACATATATGTATTATTGGATGTTGATATGATATTGTAATATAAACCCATGGTACTGATGTCCTCTTTTCTGTTCTGTTTTTTACGCATTTCAGTTTCGAAAAAGGCATTAACCGAAACATTATAATACTGAATATGAAATAAATATATACAGGATAATTTTCACCACAATTGTGTGCCGGAGTTTTTTCTTATTATATGATACTTTTTTCTCCTGAGCACCACCGTACAGTGAGCCAGACCATTACTGGACTGTTACTCAGGAAGATTGAGGCTGGGCTCGGTGATATTGGGTCAACTGGAAGTTAATGTGACATCACCGAATTTCAGAAATCACGGAGCCCGAGGGGTCACTTCATGTGGATGAGCAGACCGCGATATCCTAGCCAGTCCCATAAGGGTTAAATCTAGAGTGTATGGGCTTCTTTCAGGTTAGTGGGCGTGACTGGTTTGGTTAGTGGGCATGGCGATGTTTCCTCCGGTCCACTGTAATCATGCAAAGATGGAGGGTTGGCCCTGCACCCCTCCCCCATTTGGGGTTCTTACCCCCAAAACCCCGCTTCTATTATAAACAACTCCATGACCACTTGGACTTAGAAAAATAATGTTTGTTCCGGTTGGAAACATCAGGCTGCATTTGGAACATTTGAAATTATGTCATACTGGAAGTAGCCCATACACTCTAGCATCTATCGTCCCGTAAGTAGATTAGTACCACTGTCAGGCCTGGGTCACTGTCTCCAGAGGCAGCACTCCTGTTTTGTGACTGTGCCTGCCTGACACCCTGCCAATTGTCGACACCGTGCAGAGCCGCCTACGAGCAGTAGCAACTACCAATGGCTGCCACCAATGGCGAGCGCTTGTCTGCCACAGAGTCCAAAGCTTCTCTCTCTGGCTGGGAAGCTATGTCAGCCAGAGAGAGGAGCAACAGTGCAAATGAAGCTCCTCCTAGGACACTGTACACACCGGCGCTGAGTTTCAGACGCTGACAGTCTGACACTCAGCCTGAGATTAAAGTCAAGGAGCATACACCGCGACCAGCTGCCGCGGGGCTTCCCCAGCTCACGGCCCCATAGCAGTGGCATGGCCTGCCTCTATTGGTGGTACTCCTCTGGGTATGTCTAGAAAGCTAGGTTGGGTGTTCACTGGACGGTCAGCTAGGGAGCTCAGCAGTCTGCTGTTAGAAAGGAAAAAAGACCGTTTAATTAGTTGACCAGAACTGGTCTTGGAGCTGATGAGTAACCAATGAATGTAAAGCACACTGGGCTTGGTGTGGAATCTGAACTGCTGACTGTGAAAAACTGTTTATCCTGCAGTGAGAGTTGTTTCTTGATGCCAGGGAAAGGTAGTTAGGTTTCCATTCTGCTACAAGTTTATGCATTTCAACAAACCAAGCAACTATGTGCCTGTGTGAATGCTACTAGCTACCTAAAAGCAAGTGACTTCCTACAGCCCCAATAGCTTAACAATTAAGTGCTGCATCTATCTGTATCCAATTTGTAAATGTTTTTTACTTTTCACAGTCAAGTAAATCTCATTTTTGGCCCATTTTGCCTGAAGAAAAAAAATACTAAATTTTCTAATAATTGTGCACACCGTGTATACGGAGATACCGGACCAGTTCAATCCCATCCCTAGATGGCTCCAGTTGATTGACAGGCATTTCACATGTGTGTACATATTGGAGAGTTATGTCAATTAACAGGGGTGGGGAGAAACTGTCCGGGGATCTTTCCATATAGTCCCTAGCTGGCTTTATTCTGTGATGCTGCAGTGTTCTAGTGTAAAACAAATGACTGAATGAGGTTCTGATTCATGTTTCCCATGCTTTGGGTAGTATTAATCTAATTCTAGATTCCCTTTAAAAAATGTTTTATTCTGATAATCTGTAAATCATGGTAAGAGGGTGGTTCATCAGGCTTGCTCTTTATCAATATTACTCTCCTGTCCTTATTTCCGCCCTTACAACTTTGACAGCCAATACCTTCTGAAGTCTGATGTGCAGAGCTATAGAGTTTGCTGGCTCATTGAATCTGGAATTCTATAGTTGAACAAATAAAATATATGTTCGTAAAAAGGGTTAGAGTCCTGAGATGGATTTGTATTGCAAAGCAAGTACACCATGCTCATCAGAGCTAGGTGATCTATCTAGATCATGGCTGGGCATGGGCAAAGTGCAGCCTGCAGGCAACATCCTGACCTCTGGCTGTTCCAGGCCGGCTTGCTGACCAACACAGCCAAACAGCTAAAAACAGTCGACCGCAGGCCGCATCTTGCCCTCCTGCTGCACGTCCTCCAATGTCATTGCTATCTGCATCCTCAGGATGCAGATAGCAGTGAATACATTGGTGAAGGAAGGGCCGCCGACTCCTCCTTACACCAATTGGCATATGAGACAGCAGACGCGATGTCACATTAGGGCGTCTGTTGTGCAGAGAATCAGTACAGCAGAGTGCCGGGGGAATGGGAGGGAAGTGAGCATATGGTGTTTTGCTTTTTTTCATATGTGTATGGGCTTATACTGTACACAGGGAATATGTAGGGCTCATAAAGTGTATATAGGAGGTAATGTGGGGCTTATAAAGTATATACAGTGGTACCTCGCATAACGAGTAACCCTCTTAACGAGAATTTCGCTTAACAAGCAAAGCTTTCTGTAAATTTGTAACCCGCTTTACGAGAAAGCTTTGCTGTACGAGCGAAATTCTCACCGCTCACACTTTCGGTTTCTTCCATCC
This sequence comes from Anomaloglossus baeobatrachus, assembly GCF_048569485.1. Lineage (NCBI taxonomy): Eukaryota > Metazoa > Chordata > Amphibia > Anura > Aromobatidae > Anomaloglossus > Anomaloglossus baeobatrachus. The sequence continues at coordinate 214,301,861 of NC_134355.1, read as the reverse complement.
ACCGCACTCTGACCCGCACTTGCAGTCCACACAAACACACACATGTACGCACAAACACACACAAACACACACGCACGCACACACATACAGTATTATGCTCACCTTACCTTCCGTTCCACAGCCGGTCTCATGGTTCTTGTAGTTCCCGGGTACATCGCGACGTCCTCGCGGCGAACTACAAGACCCAGGAGGCCTGCGATGGAACGGAAGGTAAGGTGAGCATATAATATAACATAATATGTTTACCTTTCGTTTCATCGCCGGCCTCCTGGGTGCTGTAGTGCGCCGCTCCGCTCCAGTCCACGCTGTGTATCTGCATCCATAGCGACGAGGGAGGAACTTCCTGTCATCGCTAATGAAAGGCAGAGCGCTGGCCAATCAGAGGCAAGCGGCTCTGCCTTTGACGTCAGTGCTCTGGCCGGATACTTCCTGCCTCGTTGTTATGGTAACGCGTTACACAGCCCGGCCCCGTACCAGAGAACAGCACGTCCCAGCAGACCGGCGATGGAACGGAAGGTAAGGTGAGCATATAATATGTGCGTGTGCGTGCGTGCATGTGTGTTTGTGTGTATTTGTACATGTTTGTGTGTGTTTGTGCATGTGTGGAATGATAGAATAGGGGACCAGGATGGGACATTTTAGAAGTCGTGGAACGGATCGTCAGCATTGCAATGATTTCCTACGGGAAATCTTGCTCTGCTTAACGAGTACCTTGATTAACAAGCACAGTCCCAGAACGGATTGTTCTCGTTAAGCAAGGTACCACTGTAGAAGGCTATATCAGGACTCATGCCGTATATAGGAGGCTATGTGGGGGCTCATGCTGTATATAGGAGGCTATATGAGGGCTCATAATGTATATAGAAGGCTATGTAGGGGCTCATGCTATATTTAGGAGGCTGTGTGGGGGCTCACACTGTATATAGAGGAGCTATGTTGGGGGCTCACACTGTATGTAGGGGTTGTGTGTGGGTTCATATGTTCTATAGGGGGATGTCAGGGTTCTTAATTCTGATCAATATTAAGTGATACAATTTAATATTCGTATAAAATAATAATTATGGTAATATTAATATTTAGCAGTATTCATTTCAGCCTATTGGTTTAGCCCTCCACAACAGTCACGGTCTCTCATGTTGCTATTAAAATAAAAATAATTGCCAACCCCTGACCTAGGTAATGCTTACAGGTTGTATTGTTAGATCTGGTAACAGATCATCTTTGATAAATATGTACCAATGTAACTTTTTTGAGATATATATTCAGTGTAAAAGGTTATTTTCAGAAATACAAAAATTACCAAGAATGACAGGATACAGCTTCAACACCACATAAATATGCTATTTGTGAGTAGAAATTCATACATCCTCAGCCTGCTATAAAATGCCAGGGATGGCCAGTGTGAATGCACTCTATCGTCAAGTTCACACACGGATAAAGGAGTTGTCCAAGCTAAATCCATGTCTACTGTTAACACCAGCTGAAACAAGTTTGTCATCAAATATCACGTACACAATGTAAAATAAAAAATCTAAACCTGGAAAAATAGAGTTTATAAAAAAGGTATGTATTAGTATGTGGGGTTTTGTTGTTTTTTTTTGTTTTGTTTTTTTAATAAATGCCATACATTCTTTTTCTGAATGCTCCATTTGATAAAACAGATGTTAGTGTTTTTTATCATTTTTGCTTGTGTGAGACCAAATACAATTGCCTACACTTGGTTCGATATCACATTGACACTGTAATGCTACAATATTTCATATTGTGAATGTGAACTGAGACTATTAAGGTTGTGTTTGACTTTGTCATTTTTTTTTTCTTGTTGTATTTTTGTAATTTGTGCCCTTAAGCTGTATCTAGACAAACAATAAAATCTCTTTTGTGTTTCACCAGTGAAAACGGAGTTTGTTTTACTTTTGAGTTGAATCATTATTTGGCCCATATCTTGTCTGTATTTATGGACCTAATAAATAGGCCCTATATTATAAAGATCAGCCATGAATTGGTTAGGAGTAGTGCATTATGCAAATTTTTCATCAAGGGCCAAAAGTTCATGAGGATAAAATAGCCGGTATGAATTTTCCCATTCTCTTTAAGGGATCAGTGAGAGCGCCATCCTATCTACACTCATTTGAATGCAGCTTTAAACTGTTATTCCCAGATGTGAAATTTGTTATAAAAGTGTACTATCAGTAGTTATTTTTCCTATACAATTTAAACATTGTATATGTGTTTTATATAGTAATTTATCATACACCAATAAGAACAAACTCCGAAAATATGATTTAGTGTAATTGTATTATTTCTATATATGGCAGAATGTGTGAAATTACCTGTTGAATAAATTTGTGTAAATGAATTTTGAAAAGTAAGAATACTTTCAAAGCAGAAGTGTTAATAGTTGTATAACTTTTCACAGTTAACAAAATGTAAAGTAAAAACAAATCAAATAAATATGTAGTGTGACTACCATATGCCTTCAAAACGTCACTAATTATTTTAGTTTCACTTGCACACAGTTTTTTGAAGGAACTCTGCACTGTTGTTGCTCCAGTCGTCTTGTATCTTCTGTGGATGTAGGTTTGCGCAAAGCCTTCTATCCTTTATGTAATCCCAATCAGACTCGTTGTTGAGATCAGAGCTCTGTGAGGCCTTATCATCACGTCTGGGACTTTTGTTATTTTTTCACTTCATGTTTTCCTTTATCCTGAACATAGTTCTTCAAAGCATTGGTTGTATGTTTGGGGTTGATTGCATGCTGCAGAATAATATAGAGACAATGACCACAATGTCTTACTTCAAACTTACAGTATTCTTTAATTGTAGACGTGATAAAGTCACACTGTGATTGGGGTTCCCACATCCCATCTACCAGCACCTCAACTTATTCACTGTGTACATGCTAATTTTCTTTATCTGTTGTAGAATAAGGTTAATCCCAATCGGGCACCTCCTGGATGGTATCATATGATGGACAAGTATCTGCCTGTATTTTTCTGCATTGAGGGCACCATTAATCCTGACCAAATCCCCCAACTCCATTGTCAGAAATGCAGCCCCAAGCTTGTAGGAGCCTCCAACATGCTTCACTGTTGCCTGTAAATACTCGTTATTGTACTGCTCTTTGGCAAATAAACTGCATTCTTTTACAGTCAAATACAGTGGAACCTTGGTTTACGAGTAACTTGGTGTGCGAGTATTTCACTATACGAGCAAAGCTTGCTGTAAATTTGTAACTCTGTTTACGAGCAAGCTTTGCTGTATGAGCAAAATATCACACACACTTCCGGTTCCGTATGCATACATATTATGCTCACATATCCTCCGCTCCCTCGCCGGCCTGATACCTGGTTCTTGTAGTCCGCCGGTATGTGGATCCGGTAACTAGCACGACCGATACAGGAGCTGCCGCTGTGCTTCCCAATGGCAGCGCGCTGACCAATCAGAAGCAAGCGACTCATGCCTCTGATGTCAGCATGCTGGCCAATCACAGAGGCAAGCGGCTCATGCCAATGATGACAGCCGCTCAAGGCCTGACATCGGCAGCCCTTGCATTGGCCGCCATGGTTACCGGCGGACTGCAAGAACCAGGACGGCAAGGGAGCGGAGGATAAGTGAGCATAATGTGCATGTGTGTGCGTATGTTTGTGCATGTGTGTGCGCTGGTGGAATGGCACAATAGGGGACCAGGATGGGATATTACTACAAGTTGTAGAACAAATTGTCTGCATTCCAATGATTTCCTATGGGAAATTTTGCTTTGCTAGATGAGTAAATTGGTTTACGAGCACACTCCCAGAACGGATTGTTCTCGTAAACCAAGGTTCCACTTTAGTACACATTTTGACATCTCAGTCCAAAGTACTTGTTGACATTTTTCTGGACCGCAGACCTATGTTTTCATGCATAGTTTGATTGCTTGGCCTTGTTGCCATGTCAAAGGTATTGCTGTTTGGCCATAATTCTTCCATGAAGACTACTGGGTGTATCTGGATCCCAACAGTTTGCTTTCAGTTCTGAGCTGTTGGCACTGCTACACAGTTTACAATTTCAAAGGGACGTAAGCATGATGTGTCTTTCATCTACTGCACTCTGTTTCCTTGGCCGCCCACGGCTTTGAACAGTGCTCAGCAGTGACCATTTCTTGGTGCTTCTTCAACAGAGTGTGAGCACATCTTGAAACATCAGCCTGCTTTGAAACCTTTGCCTTGGGAAGACCTTGCTGATGCAGTATTTACCTTGTGTCCTAATGCTGTTCTCAGTCTTGCTATGATGTATGACCTGTGCCATAGTTTCAAAGTTTTTAAGGTTGAAGGTAGAGATTACTCAATCGAGTTCAACCTATAACCTAACATCTTGATCCATAGGACGGCAAAAACCCATGAGGCAGATGTTCATTGCCCCATATTACTGAAATAATCCCTTCCCGACTCCACATATGTCAATTGGACTAGTTCCCAGGATCAATGTCTCATCTCAGAATTTAGTGCACATAACCTGTAAAATTATATGGCAGATCTGAACCAGATAAAACAGTGATTTTATCAAAATGGCAACATTGAGCCCAGTAAGTGACACATCCTCGCAATCAGGTTCTCTCAGCAAAAACCAGCTGACAGATTCCCTTTAAAAACTCTTGATAAAATGCAAGACATTTTTGTTGCACAGTTGCTATACAGAAATAGTTGTAAATTTCATAAAATTTTGTTGGACTTTGAGTAAGTTTGATTACCTTAACACATAATAAATATGCTGATTTAGGCTTTATGTGTTCAGTTAATTTTGAGGAGCCTTTTGAAGTGGGTCTAAAATATCACTCAAAACTACTCTTGAAAGACTGTTCCTATTCATTTGTACTGCAAAACACTGAAGAGATGATGAAGATATGACCAGAGAAAAGGTTTTAAAGGGTATGTCCGCACGCTGCATCCTTGATTTGACAATAAAATGCACCCTCTGGCAGACTTTGACAACTATAAGCACTGTGTTTTGAAAAAAAAAAAAAAAAATGCGTTTTGCATGCATTTTTGACAGTGCAGTCCCACAGCGATTCATCTCTGCTACATCCCTGTTCTGTCACAGCAGCACCATAGAGCATGACTGACAGCAGACAGAGCCACGCGATAAGAATGAACTGGTGAACCTCTGACGTAAGTGCCGCGACACAGGCAGTAGTGCGGGCCCGCAGCTGTGAGGTCAGAGGTTTACCTGAGTTCATTGTCAATGCATGGCTCTGTCGCGGCCTGATTTGCGGTGAGGTGAAGGACTCACCTGTGACCGCAAATCACCTTAGTGACTGCACCGCTGATCTTGCGGCTCACTTCAGTCACTCGGGTGATTTGCTGTCACAGGTGGAGGACTCCAGCTGTGGCCGCGGATAACCTAAATGAAGTCACTGCTAATAGCGCAACTCACTTCAGTTGCTGCGTGGAGCTTACAGCGAGCGATCGTGCTCTATGGACGCTTACTGTCAGTGTCTGATGTTGTAGTGCTGGAAGCATCATGGGACCGTCTGTGGATTACGTCGGCCCTGGAGGGTTGTGTTGGGGTTAATAAAATGGTGAAGAAAGTGTTGTTGTTTTTTTTTATTTCAAATAAAGGATTTTTTAGCGTTCATGTTTATTTACTTTCATTTACAGTTTAGTGATGGGGAGTGTCTCATTGAGATCTGCCATCACTAAGCTAGGACTTAGTGGCAGCCATGGGCTGCCAGTAACTCCTTATTACCCCAATTGCCACCGCAACAGGGCATTCGGGATGAGCCAGGTAAAGTCCCGGGACTGTTGCATCTAATGGATGCGGCAATTCTGGGCGGCTGCTAGCTGATATGTTTAGGCTGGGGGCTCCCAATAATGTGGGTCTCCCCAGTCTGAGAATACCAGCCCTCAGCTGTGTGGCTTTATCTTGGCAGGGTATCAAAATTGGGGGGGACCACACGCCTTTTTTTAATGATTTATATATTGTACTGCACGATATAGACCTGCCCACCAACGGCTGTGATTGGTTGCAGTCTGATAGCTGTCACTCAGCATGGGGGCATGTCTGACTGCAACCAATCATAGGCACCGGTGGGTGGGGGAAGCAGTGAATATGAAATAAGCCTAATGAGTGGGTGCAGTGAATATGAGCTGAGCCTAATGAGCAGCTGGCACTTTTAGAAGCAGGTGCTGGTGATGAGTGAGTATGAAGGATAGAAAGGGAGAGACCGAGAGAGAGACCGACAGAGAGAGAGACCTGCGTTTTTGTTGACAAGAACGGATCCAAAACGCAACCAAAATACAGTGCAAACGCACAGCTAAACATTTTGGTTGTGTTTTGACACGCCTAATTCATTTCAATGGGTGGAAAATGCAACCAAAACGCAGTGAAGAAGTGACATGCTTGGTTTTTTTTAAGAAACGATTTTGCAAATATTTGTCAAACAAAACGCTACCTAAAATAAGCAATGTGCTATGGAACTTTCTGATTTAACAGACTTTGCTGGAGAAGCAAAACGCAAGCATTTTGTCAATGACACAGTACAGTTTAAACAAAAAAGACTGACTGCACTCCTCGACCTGACGTGTGAACAGGTGCATAACTGAACATGACATAAAATACAAAAAAAAACAGTTTGCACTCTGATAATGCTAAAGTATGGAAACCATGAATATGTGAACATGGACCTGCATTACTGCTAAGGAAAATCTGAGAAAATGAGATATTTAGCATATATAAATGGCCATTTGTATATCTGCCCAGTTGCCCCTTCACGGCATATCTTGTAACTGGGTCCCTGACGCTATGCTGAAGCCTCTCTCTAGGTTAAAAACCTCCTGTGTATGGGCAAGTAGGAACCTGCTATATATGCTAAATATCTCATTTTTCTCAGATTTTCCTTAGCAGTAATGCAGGTCCATGTTCACATATTCATGGTTTCCATACTTTAGCATTATCAGAGTGCAAACTGTTTTTTTTTTTTGTATTTTATGTCATGTTCAGTTATGCACCTGTTCACACGTCAGGTCGAGGAGTGCAGTCAGTCTTTTTTGTCTATATGAAGAGGGTCATACCTTCTGACCGTGCACCCTTCCCCCAGTTGCCACAGGTAATCTTATCCTGTATAGCAGGTTCCTAATTGCCCATACACAGGAGGTTTTTAACCTAGAGAGAGGCTTCAGCATAGCGTCAGGGACCCAGTTACGAGATATGCCGTGAAGGAGCAACTGGGCAGATATGCAAATGGCCATTTATATATGCTAAATATCTAATTTTTCTCAGATTTTCCTTAGCAGTAATGCAGGTCCATGTTCACATATTCATGGTTTCCATACTTTAGCATTATCAGAGTGCAAACTGTTTTTTTTTGTTTTTTTTTTTGTATTTTATGTCATGTTCAGTTATGCACCTGTTCACACGTCAGGTCGAGGAGTGCAGTCAGTCTTTTTTGTCTATATGAAGAGGGTCATACCTTCTGACCGTGCACCCTTCCCCCAGTTGCCACAGGTAATCTTATCCTGTATAGCAGGTTCCTACTTGCCCATACACAGGAGGTTTTTAACCTAGAGAGAGGCTTCAGCATAGCGTCAGGGACCCAGTTACGAGATATGCCGTGAAGGGGCAACTGGGCAGATATACAAATGGCCATTTATATATGCTAAATATCTAATTTTTCTCAGATTTTCCTTAGCAGTAATGCAGGTCCATGTTCACATATTCATGGTTTCCATACTTTAGCATTATCAGAGTGCAAACTGTTTTTTGTTTTGTTTTTTTTGTATTTTTTTTTTTGTATTTTTTTTTGTATTTTTTTTTTTGTATTTTTTTTTTTGTATTTTTTTTTATTTTTTTTTGTACAGTACAGTTTAAAACGCAAGAAAAAACACAACTGTCTTCTTCCACATCTGGTTTTCAAAAATGTCTGAGGGACATCATTTTATTTCACTACTGATAAGCCAGCCTATGAGAATTAGTATGTATCAAATAATCCACAAAAGGAGTGAATACAATGGTAGATTTGCAGCTTATGAAGTTAGAAGCCAAAGTACTTAGCTTTCCACACGGTCATGGACGACTATTGTTTCAGTATACAGTGTCTATTTTAGTACATGATTATATATCAGTGTCAAACATCAGAAATACCTTGTTTGATCATTGATAACTGACAACTGGATCATTGACAACTGATACCTAATCACTGCCAACTGATACCTGATCATTGACCACTGACACCTGATCACTGACTTCTGATACCTGACATTTTTTTTCCTATGATATATTACTACCCAAATATGAAATCCAATAAATAATGAACCTACAGCTTAATGTTAAGGCATCTGTGTCACACATAGCATTATCTTTTCAAATTAAAAAAAAATAAATAAAAAGAATAATGCACCCATCCTCTATGGGGACTAGAACCCAGAGCTCTGACCTTTCCCACTGACCTACTCCAAGCCAAATGCAAATGATATGTGAGTCTGATATGAACTCTTAACCAGAGATCACTAGTTGCCTACTGCCTGGCTTAATTGGTATAGACCAAGTGCATGCATAAAGAATTCACACCAGACACAGTCGGATATGAAATCTCTTCTTGGTCACAGTAAAAATGGCAGCCAAAGAGAGTGAGAAGAAGCATGCGTCCTCTTGATATAAGCCATACCTCCCAACTTTTAAAGAAGGGAAAGAGGGACAAAGTTTGCGTTTTTTAGGCCACGCCCCGAACCACACCCATTTCACAGTGACGCCCATATCCACTCCCCATCCACACCCATTCAGCATGGACACGCAGGCAGCCGGCGGGCCTCCAGCACGGACACGCAGGCAGCCGGCGGGCCTCCAGCACGGACACGCAGGCAGCCGGCGGGCCTCCAGCACGGACACGCAGGCAGCCGGCGGGCCTCCAGCACGGACACGCAGGCAGCCGGCGGGCCTCCAGCACGGACACGCAGGCAGCCGGCGGGCCTCCAGCACGGACACGCAGGGAGCCGGCGGGCCTCCAGCACGGACACGCAGGCAGCCGGCGGGCCTCCAGCACGGACACGCAGGGAGCCGGCGGGCCTCCAGCACGGACACGCAGGCAGCCGGCGGGCCTCCAGCACCGAGAGGCAGGCAGCCGGCGGGTTTCCAGCACGGAGATGCAGGCAGCCACAGTGAGGCGGCCGGTCGCCCGCACAGTGAGGCGGCCGGTCGCCTTCACAGACAGGCGGCCGGCCGCCCGCCTTCACAGACAGGCGGCGGGCCGCCGCACAGAGAGGCGGCCAGCCGCCCGCACAGAGAGGCGGCCGGCCGCCCGCACAATGAGGCGGCGGGCCGCCCGCACAGACAGGCGGCGGGGGGCGCCCGCACAGACAGGTGGCGGGCCGCCGCACAGAGAGGCGCGGGCCGACCGCACAAAGAGGCGGCCCGAACAGAGAGGCAGCCGGTCGCTTTCACAGACAGGCGGCCGGCCGCCCGCACAGACAGGCGGCGGGGGGCGCCCGCACAGACAGGCGGCAGGGGGGCGCCCGCACAGACAGGTGGCAGGGGGGCGCCCGCACAGACAGGCGGCAGGGGGGCGCCCGCACAGACAGGCGGCAGGGGGCGCCCGCACAGACAGGCGGCAGGGGGGCGCCCGCACAGACAGGCGGCAGGGGGGGCGCCCGCACAGACAGGCGGCAGGGGGGCGCCCGCACAGACAGGCGGCAGGGGGGCGCCCACACAGACAGGCAGCAGGGGGGCGCCCGCACAGACAGGCGGCGGCTGGGGGTGAGGGGGGAGGGAGTGAAATCAGCGCTGGGGAGATTAGTTTACTGTACCAGCAGCAGCACAGGCAGCGCTCCTCTCTATGCCACGTCTACTAGGATGGTAGGAGGGGAAAGCAGGGAGGCGGAGAGAGAGTGGGTGGGCGGAGCCCGGGAGCCGGCCGTCCCGCCCGTGGCAACGGGACAAACAACGTAAAGCGTGAAAGTCCCGCTGTATCCGGGACGGTTGGGAGGTATGCAGCATGTTAGAATGTGTATATAAGATCCCACTGGTGGTGGCCGCAGCTTATAGGCCCCAAATCTGGTGACAGGTTCCCTTTAAAGTGAACCTGTCAGGTGCAAACTGCACTCAGAGCCAGGAGCAGTTCTGGGTACATATTGCTAATCCCTGCCTAACCGTCCCTGTATACACTAGCATAGATAAAGAGATCAAGAACAAATATTTTTAAAGATCTTATATCTTATGCTAATGAGCGCGGGGACTAGTCCCAAGGGCGTTACTTCACTTGGCTAGTCGGCTCGCATAGCATGTTAGCATGTTATTACGCCCCTGTGTGAGTACTAACACGCTATGTGAGCCGACTAGCCAAGTGAAGTAACGCCCTTGGGACTAGTCCCCGCGCTAATTAGCATAAGATATAAGCTCTTTAAAAATACTTTTTCTATAGATGCCTTTATCTATGCTAGTGTATACAGGGACCGTTAGGGAGGGATTAGCAATATACACCCAGAACTGCTCCTGGCTCTGAGTGCAGATTGCACCTGATAGGTTCCCTTTAAAGGGAACCTGTCACCAGAAATTTAGCAAAAAAAATAAAAGATTCCCCTCTGCAGCTCCTGGGCTGCATTCTGGAAAGGTTCCTGTTGCTATTGTGCCCCCTTTGAGACCTAAAAAAATACTTTATGAAGTCTTACCTTTTTGTATGCAAATCTGTTTTTATGGTCACGGGGGCGGGCTGTCTGGCGTCCGTTATTCCCCCTCCTGCCGCTGTACGCCGTCCCCCATTGCTCATTTCCATACATGAGGATGCCTTCTTCATGTAACTGTCCTCCTGAAGTTTTGTGCATGCCCAGTGCCACTCTCGCGGGAGTGAGCACTGTGCAAAGTGTGAACGCTTTTGAGGTGATTGCGCAGGCGCGAGATTATGGGCGGCGCTGTGATTGTCATCAGCAGCGTCATCCAAGTACCCACCCATAATCTCGTGCCCGCGCTTCTCACTCTGCCTCCACTGTTATGCGCAAGCACTGTCCATATGAACCATGTTACCTATTACCATGGGCGTGAGATTATGGGCGGCGCTGTGATTGTCATCAGCAAAGTCATCCAAGTACCCGCCCATAATCTCGTGCAAGCAGTAATAGGTAACATGGTTCATATGGCCAGCACTTGCGCATAACGGTGGAGTCAGAGGGAAAAGTTCGGGCACGAGATTATGGGCGGGTACTTGGTTAACGCTGCTGATGACAATCACAGCGCCGCCCATAATCTCGCGCCTGCGCAATCACCTGAAAAAGCGTTCACATGCGCAAAACTTCGGGAGGACAGTTACATGAGGAAGGCGTCCTTGTGTATGTAAATGAGCAATGGGGGACTGCGTAAAGCGGCAGGAGGGGGAATAACGGATGCCAGACAGCCCGCCCCCGTGACCATAAAAACACATTTGCATACAAAAAGGTAAGACTTCATAAAGTATTTTTGTAGGTCTCAAAGGGGGCACAATAACAACAGGAACCTTTCTAGAAGCAGCCCAGGAGCTGCAGAGGGGAATCTTTTATTTTTATTGTGAAATTTCTGCTGACAGTTTCCCTTTAACTGGTAGGGCAGCCAGGATAAAGCAGAGCTGAAGCTGTTGGACAGCTAGGACCCAGCAGCTCCACAGGCAGGAGACCACTGATCGGTAAGCTAATAGAAGCCTGCAGATGTCACTCTGCATAGGTTATTACTGGCCAGTGCTATCTGCAGGAGAGAGAAGTGCTGATTGCACGGTCTCCTCAGCTTCCTGATTCCCCGTGTGTCTGCAGCAGTGAGATGCCGCACAGGGGGAGTCAGAGAACAGCTGCAGAGAAACGCAGGCTTCGGGACTGGGGATGTCCGCTCTGGGGGAGGGGGGGTCGGCTCTGCTGCAGGGGGGTCGCTCTGCTGCAGGGGGGGGTCGCTCTGCTGCAGGGGGTGATTCATACCTCAGCAGCAGTCACAGAAGTTTCAAGGTGCGCGCTCGACTCTGTAATGAATAGAAGGGAGAAACAGCGAGGCGGGGCTACAGTGGGTGGGCGGAGCCACGGGACAAACAGCCTCACGGGCGGGACTCGGGATCAAAGGCTCAAAAGAGGGACTGTCCCGCTGTATCCAGGACGGTTGGGAGGTATGTATAAGCTAGGGGCGTACACAAGTTCAGATATGCCCATTTAGTGGGACAGTTCATGGGCTAGCCAATGGGGAGATCCGTGTTGCTATTGATGGGCAGGTCTGACTTCAGTGAAGGAATACATGGTGTCATCTGATATGTGGGTTGGTCCTCTAGCTTGACCAGGGATCTTCCCTTATATGGTGGTCTTCTTACATCTGGACATTACTCGCATTCCAGGCAAGGTGTGTAGACCAGGAAATGGCAGCCATCTTTAAATCTGTGTCATGTATATGATCTGAAACCTGAATTATGTAAGGCAAATAGACATATTTCCCATAATCCCTTGTCAAGAGGTTAAGTATTTGATGGAAAGGTCCTCCTCAACAGGTTAATCTCATAGGGCAAAAAAGACAGTCTTCCCCCATGTCTCCAGTGCATGGCTGAATGATAAGGCTGCTGCCTCTGGAATGTGCTACATGGGTTTGATTCCAGGAGTGGAAAAACAAAAAGTAATTTTTCCTTTTATTTTTAAATTCTTCTGCTCACACACAAATTGCAGTGATAACTGATATGTGACATGTGAAGGAGTCAGAAGTCACATCTCAGACATCAGAATGACTCATAACTACGGGAAATCACTGTCTAGTATCACTTTGTCCTGTGGAGGAGTGGTTAAGGTCACAGGATAGAAAAGCTCTCTGAGAGTCTTGCTCTGGGTTCTAATCCCAGTAGAACAAGATTTTTATTTTTAAAATTCTCTGGGTGGCACACAGAGTCCAGTAATGTTCCACTTTTAAGATCTGTCATTCTGATTGTCATTCTCACACATTAAATAACCATTCCAGACATGCTGTACATCAATTAGGCAAAGGAAATTGTGCGGGATAGAATAATTTACTACATATCTATTTCCAGTGACTGGACCTCCACATAATTTTTTAGGAAAGGGTCTAATGATCAGACTACTTTATGGTAAATTTTTGTTTGTACCCACTGAAGAACTGGCTGCAAACTCATGGCCACTCATGTAAACACTCAGCGTCTATAAGTCATTCTGATGTCTGAGATGTGACTTCTGACTCCTTCACACGTCACATATCAGTTATCACTGCAATTTGTGTGTGAGCAGAAGAATTTAAAAAAAGGAACAATTAATTTTTCTTCCACTCCTGGAATCAAACCCATGTAGCACACTCCAGAGGCAGCAACCTTACCACTCAGCCATGCACTGGAGACATGAGGGGAAGGCTGTCTTTTTTTGCCCTATGAGATTAACCAAGCAAGTATTGTGCTCTAATCCTGATTTTCAGTCTGATGTCTGAGACCTGAGAAGTGATGTTCTCACATATCACCACTCACTGATAAGACTCACATATCATTTGCATTTGGCTTGGAGGAGGTCAGTGGAAAATGCCAGAGCTCTAGGTTCTAGATCCCCCTAGTGGATGGGTACATTATTTTTTTTATTTTTATTTTTTTTTATTTGAAAGGATAATGCTATGTGTGACACAGATGCCTTACCATTAAGCTATAGGTTCATTATTTATTGGATTTCATATTTGGGTAGTAATATATCATAGGAAAAAAATGTCAGGTATCAGAAGTCAGTGATCAGGTGTCAGTTGTCAATGATCAGGTATCAGTTGTCAGTGAACAGGTATCAGTTGTCAATGATCAGTTGTCAGTGATCAGGTATCAGTTGTCAATGATTAGGTATCAGTGATTAGGTATCAGTTGTCAGTGATCAGGTATCAGTTGTCAATGATCAGTTGTCAGTGATCAGGTATCAGTTGTCAGTGATCAGTTGTCAGAGATCCAGTTGTCAGTTATCAGTGATCAAACATGGTATTTCTGATGTTTGACACTGACAGGGGCGTAACGACCGCGGTCGCAGCGGTCGCCACTGCGACCGGGCCCGCAGGGTTTTAGGGGCCCGGCAGCCGCTCTGCACAGCCGGCTCCTCTCTGTAACAGAGGAGATGCGCTGTGTAGTGGCCGACTACGCGACCGCCAGGGGACCGGCCTGTGAGTCAGGGGGCCCGGTGTCAGCAGGGGGCAGAGGGGCCCCCTGACCTGGAGAGACCCACCAGGCGTTTCTGAGCTGCGGCAGAGCAGAAGCGCTCCTGCACAGCAGACGAAATCCATCCTTCCAGGACCTGCGATGATGTCATGCCCATGTGAGTGTGTGGGAGGAGACACAGGATTGCCGGGCAGAAAGCATCAGAAGATACGGATTCCTGAAGGAGACATGGACACATGATGACTGGTAATGAGAAAAGAGGGGGCACGAGGGGGAGGGGAGTGCAGGGTGAGTGGCATATGAGGGCTGCAGACTGTGACAGAAGGATGTGAAGGGGTGCAGAGTGTTTGAGAGGGGTAAGTTGGGGTACAGGCAGGGTGAGATATGTGGGGCAGGGTGTGTGACATATGGGGGTGTAGTGTGTGTGCTATGGGGGGTGCAGGCTGTATGGGGAGCAGTGTGTGTGACATATGGGGGCAGGGTCATAACTACCGTGGTTGCAGGGGTCAAAAGGAGAAGAGAGGTACTTGTTTTTTTATTTTGCTGGCTCCATGACACATGGAGGCCTGGAGGGGCCTTGCTGCATGACACATGGAGGCCTGGAGGGGCCTTGCTGCATGACACATGGAGGCCTGGAGGGGCCTTGCTGCATGACACATGGAGGCCTGGAGGGGCCTGGCTGCATGACACATGGAAGCCTGGAGGGGCCTTGCTTCATGACACATGGAGGCCTGGAGGGGCCTGGCTGCATGACATGGAGGCCTGGAGGGTCCTGGCTGCATGACATGGGGGCCTGGCTGCATGACACATGGAGGGCCTGGGGTGGCTGGCTGCATGACACATGGAGGCCCTGGGGTGGCTGGCTGCATGACACATGGAGGCCTGGAGGGGCCTGGCTGCATGACACATGGAGGCCTGGAGGGGCCTGGCTGCATTACACATGGATGCCTGGAGGGTCCTGGCTGCATGACATGGAGGCCTGAGGGCCTGGCTGCATGACACATGGAGGCCCTGGAAGGGCCTGGCTGCATGACACATGGAGGCCCTGGAGGGGCCTGGCTGCATGACACATGGAGGCCTTGGGGTGGCTGGCTGCATGACACATGGAGGTCTATGGGACTGCATAAAAAACATGAAGGACACCTTATACATGGACTAGGGGTACATTATACATGGAGGAGTATGGGGCTGCATAATACAATATGAAAATTGATGGGGCTGGATTATAATACATATAGGACTATGGGGGCTGCATTATAATATATGGAGGACTATGGAGGCTACCTTATACATGGACTATGGAAGTGCATTATAAAACATGGAGGACTATGTGGTGCAGTATAATATATGGAGAACTATGGGGTGAATTTTAATACATGGAGAACTATGGGAAATGCATTATAATTGAAGGGCTACTTTATACATGGAGGATTATGGGGGTGCATTATAATATATGGAGGGCTATGTATCTGCATTCTAATATATGAAGGGTTATGTGAGACCCTTTATACAATTATTTGGAAGGCTATGTGGGGGCTGTTATAGTATTTTGAGAACTTTATACAGGGGGGACAAAGATACAAGTATGGGATGGAAATGTTTTGTGCTGAGGGAAAAAGGCTCTTTCCCTCAGCAGCCAACTTTCCCATGCTCTGCTATACATCTCTCAGCACCCAGCTTTCCCATGTTCTGATATACATCTCTCAGCACCCAGCTTTCTCATGCTCTGATATGGGAAAGCTGGGTGCTGAGGACAAGATAAATATCAGAACATAGGAAAGCAGGGTGCTGATAGAGGGATTTCAGGGAGCTGTGGGTGAGAGCCAAGTGTCAGCGTCATTATCCTGTACCCCGAGTGTCAGTGTCATTATCCCTTACCCCATACCTCCCAACCGTCCCGGATACAGCGGGACTTTCACGCTTTACGTTGTTTGTCCCGTTGCCACGATCGGGACGGCCGGCTCCCGGGCTCCGCCCACCCACTCTCTCTCCGCCTCCCTGCTTTTCCCTCCTACCATCCCAGTAGACGTGGCATAACAGAGAGGAGCGCTGCCTGTGCTGCTGCTGGTACAGTAAAATCTCCCCAGCGCTGATTTCCCTCCCTCCCCCCCCCCTCACCCCCGGCCGGAGCCTCTCTGTGCGGTCGGCCGGCCGCCTGTCTGTGCGGTCGGCCGGCCGCCTGTCTGTGCGGTCGGCCGCCTTTCTGTGCGGCCGCCCCCCGGCCGCCTGTCTGTGCGGGCGCCCCCCGGCCGCCTGTCTGTGCGGGCGCCCCCCGGCCGCCTGTCTGTGCGGGCGCCCCCCTGCCGCCTGTCTGTGCGGGCGCCCCCCTGCCGCCTGTCTGTGCGGGCGCCCCCCTGCCGCCTGTCTGTGAAGGCGACTGGCCACCTCACTGTGTGGGCGACCGGCCGCCTCACTGTGGCTCCCTGCGTGTCCATGCTGGAGGCCCGCCGGCTGCCTGCGTGTCCATGCTGGAGGCCCGCCGGCTGCCTGCGTGTCCATGCTGGAGGCCCGCCGGCTGCCTGCGTGTCCATGCTGAATGGGTGTGGATGGGGAGTGGATATGGGCATGACTGTGAAATGGGTGTGGTTAGGGGGCGTGGCCTCACCACTGCAACCAGGCCCGAGGCTGCAGGGGGCACGCTGGCCCCAGCCCCTGATTCAGATGATGTGTGTTGGAGGCTGCGCATCAAAGTTTGATACATCGCAGCACGGAGCACACAGCATGGAAATTGCTCCCAACGCACACGATCCTGGGCATTGGGAGCAGAGAATATGCTGACAGCTGCCACTGCTGTAAGTACAAGTAAAATATATCTTTGTACCGTGTTAGCCAGTAGGGATAAAAAAATTGTTTAAACTAACTGAGAGTCCTCAGTGGTTGATACCTTTTAATGGCTAACTGAAAAGATGGTAATAATTGCAAACTTTCGAGACTACTCAGGTCTCTTCATCTTCATCTTGATGAAGAGACCTGAGTAGTCTCGAAAGCTTGCAATTATTACCATCTTTTCAGTTAGCCATTAAAAGGTATCAACCACTGAGGACTCTCAGTTCGTTTAAACAATTTTTTTACTGCTGTAACTGTAAGCACATGACCCTGATGTCATGTATATCAGGTACTCCTGTAAATAATGGGAGAACAAAATACCAAAAGAACACAAAATACAGAAAAGCAAATAATCAAATCAGACAGGGATAAAAATCCCTTTTCCTGCAGGAAAGCCAGCACAGGGGAAACCCCCATACTAACAACACAATAGAAACAAAACTTCAAAACAAGGAAAAACAACACCCTAAGGTGTAAATCAGAAAGCATGGCACAAACTGAAAACTTATCTGCAGAAGTCTTGCTCAGGCATATAGGGAAGGACAAATCTCCAAGCCAGGCACATAGACAGGGAATATACAATTATAACCAGCGTCAGCCGTCCAGAAAGTGCTCTGCTATATAGAGCAGACTTGTCTGCAATACGCATACACACTGGTCAGTTGCCGTCATGCCAGCGTCGCAGGAGAACACCTGGGGAGTGCAGGGTAGGTGACTATCATGGCCACCAGTCGCATAGGGCCCCTTCCGGCAGACAGCAGATGGTGCACCACAGGGAGCAGCAGTTCACTGTCACTTGCTGCTCCTGAGGTGCAAAGGCTCCAGCACAGGGCACCCTCCCCTCCTCTGTGTCCTGTGTGCTCCCATCTTTACCACAGAGAGGGGAGAGGGGCGCCTGCACTGCTGAGGCCGGAGAAGCTCCTCTGAACTCCAGGAGGCCAAGAAGGAGGTGAGTATAATGTGAATCATGTATAATGTGCTGTCTGTATGTGTTATGTATAAGATATGTTTGTCCTGTATAGTGTGTAATATGTAGCTGTCTGTCTGTGTATACTGTATGTCTGTTTTTACTATGTGTCTGTCTGTGTATACTGTCTGTATATACTATCTGTGTATACGATCTGTCTTTATATACTATGTGTCTGTCTGTCTGTACTGTCTGTGTATACTGTCTGTCTGTGTATACTATCTGTGTATACTATTTATATGTCTGTCTGTGAATACTGTCTGTGTATACTGTGTGTCTGTGTAACCTGTCTGTCAGTCTGTGTATACTGTGTTATGATCTGGTAACCGTAGAAGATTACAAAAAACTCTCATAGGTGAAAAAACAGCAAGAAACAGGAGTAGTTGGAACCTGGACTGACCGCAATCCCCTGACTATCAGACCACACTAGAAGTAGCCGTGGAGCATTCCTAAAATCCTAGACGCCATGTCACAGCCTGAGAAACTAGCTACGCCTCACAGAATGAAATGAGGAAATCTACCTTGCCTCAGAGCAGACCCCAAGGGAGTAGGTAGCTGTTACACCTCGTGGCTCTCCTGTTGCAAGGAATGAGGTGGTCCCCCATTCCTTGTCTGCCACAAGCCCTCCTGCTCAGCAGCACCAAAGGTCTGGGAGACTGCGCAGTCTGCAGGAGTTGCCTCCTCAGAGACGCAGCAGAAGGGTGACACCTAGTTGTTCTCCCCTGGCAAGGAATGGAGCGGTCTCCCATACCTTGCCTGCCACGAGCCCTCCTGCTCAGCATCACAGAGGGTCTGAGAGGTTGTGCAGAGTGCAAAGGATTGATGGTCAGGGAAGCAGCAAGACTTCCCTTATCTCTGCACATTGTGAAACCGAGGATCCCACCTTTATGACCCAGAGGCAGGAAGATGAGCATGTGCCCCACGTGACGTCTTCTGATTCGCTCACTGATATCACACGGCCCGATAACGAGGCTGGTGATGTGCTGAATCCTGACTGGCCGGGCCAAGACGTCACGAATCCTGATTGGGTCACGCCCATCTCGCGCCCGCCCTTGGGTGGAGCTACGCCTCCTTAAAAGCTCCCCCTGCCTTCATGGTGGCGCGCGACCGTCCTTCTATGTTTGGATGTCTGGCAGCGTGCTGCCACGCCACTGCTCAGGCATTATTGTCTTTTGTGGGCTTGGCCCTTGCTGCTTAGGCAGCACCTGGTTTGCAGGCCGTGTTCCTGCCTTGCTGCTCCGGCAGTATCTCCTTCAATAGGCCGTGTTCCTGTCCCAGGTGAGCTCCTCGAGTCTGCACCGGACTCACCTGGTTATTGAAAGCACACGTGCGTGGGCACCTCTGTGCTACCCTCGTGCCATATTCTCGTGACTTCCACTGGCACACGTGCGTGGGCACCTCTGTGCTTCCCCGTGCAACAGGTACACCGAGCCGTGAGATCCGTGCCATACAACCCTCACGGGTTAGGGCAGACCGGTGTACATAGATCGTCTGTGACATTCCAGACGTTCGCTAGCAGCAACCCGCTCACTCTTCACCCACCATAGCAGCGGTCCCTTACACCGCACAGTGGACCTTGACCGGCGGAAGCTGTCCATTTCCCATCTTGGCACGCTTCCCCGGGTCCCCCTCGTAACAGGTAGCCCCCCAAAAATAAAGATCACGGTGATATAGAAAAACACAATACTCAGATAGGAAAAATAGAATTAGCAAAGGTGAGGCCCAACTAACTTGATACAAAGCAAAGGAAAGGAACTGATTGTGGTCAGTGCAAAATTCTCTATAGAAAAATACCAAACTCCTGATAGTAAAAAAGGCCCTTGAGATCATATGACCTCACCCCCACTATATCAGGTACTCCTGTAAATAATGGGAGAACAAAATACCAAAAGAACACAAAATACAGAAAAGCAAATAATCAAATCAGACAGGGATAAAAATCCCTTTTCCTGCAGGAAAGCCAGCACAGGGGAAACCCCCATACTAACAACACAATAGAAACAAAACTTCAAAACAAGGAAAAACAACACCCTAAGGTGTAAATCAGAAAGCATGGCACAAACTGAAAACTTATCTGCAGACGTCTTGCTCAGGGATACAGGGAAGGACAAATCTCCAAGTCAGGCACATAGACAGGGAATATACAATTATAACCGGCGTCAGCCGTCCAGAAAGTGCTCTCCGATATAGACTAGACTTGTCTGCAATAGGACTTCCCCAATTCGCAATTAACACCGACACCTGTCTGAGTCAATGGATCAGATTTAGCTCCACTACCATTCCTGGCCACCAGAGGGAGCTTCAGAACAGCACCCACACAGACGACATTCACAACAATACTGTCTATCTATGTCTCTCTATACTGTCTGTGTATACTGTCTGTTTGTCTATACTATCTGTCTGTCTGTGTATACTATCTGTCTGTCTATACTATCTGTCTGGTGTATACTGTCTATACTGTGTCTGTCTATCTGTACATCCTATCTATCCATCCATCCTGTCTGTCTGTACATCTATCTATACATCCATTCTAGCTCTCTATACAAAATATAATATGCCTCATTATGAAAGTGAACACATAGTACAGTCATTTATTTTTTTACTGTGTGCGGTAGTGGGCTATATAGCATGATGGAGTGTTATATACCAGGATGGGGGGCTATATATTAGGATAGGACCATGATGGGGCCATATATACCAAAATAGGCCATAATGGCAGCATACAGCTCTGGCAAAAATTAAGAGACCACTGCAAAATTGTCAGTTTTTCTGATTTTTCTCTTTATAGGTATATTGTTGAGTAAAATGTAAATTGTTCTTATATTCTATAAACTACTGACAACATGTCTCCGAATTTCCAAGCAATAAAGTTTGTATTTATTTTTTGAAAATGAGAAATGCTCAAAATAACAAAAAAATGCAGTGCTTTCAGACCTCAAATAATGCAAAGAAAACAAGTTCATAATCATTTAGAAACAACTATACTAATAATGTTTTAACTCAGGAACAGTTCAGAAATCAATATTTTGTGGAATAACCATGATTTTTAATCACATCTTTCATGCATCTTGGAATGCTTTTCACGAGTCTTTCACACTGCTTTTGGGTGACCTTATGCTACTCCTGGTGCAAAAATGTAAGCAGTTCTTCTTTGTTTGATGGCTTGTGACTATCAATCTTCCACTTGATTACATTCCAGAGGTTTTCAATGGGGTTCAGGTCTGGAGATTGGGCTGGCCATGACAGGGTTTTGATGTTGTGGCTCTTCATCCACACATTCATGAACCTAGCTGTGTGGCATGGTGCATTGTCATGCTGGAAAAACAAGTCCTTAAAGTTGGGGAACATTGCCTGAGCAGAAGGAAGCAACTGTTTTTCCAGGGTAACCTTGTATGCGGCTTGATTCATACGTTCTTTGCAAAGTTTAATCTGCCCAATTTCTAGAGTAAGGTAATCTCTGATGAGTCTAATTTTAAGCTTTGCCCAACACCTGGTTGTCTAATGGTTAGAAGGAGAGGTGTACAAGCCACAGTGTCTTGCACCCACTGTGAAATTTGGTGGTGTATGATCTGGGAATGCTTCAGCAAGGCTGGAATTGGGCAGATTAAACTTTGCAAAGGACGTATGAATCAAGCTGCACACAAGGTTATCTTGGAAAAACAGCAATGTTCCCCAACTTTGAGGACTGGTTTTTCCAGCAGGACAATGCGCCATGCCACACAGCTAGGTCAATCAATGTGGGGATGAAGGACCACCACATCAAAACCCCGTCATGACCAGCCCAATCTCCAGACCTGAAACCCATTTACAACCTCTGGAATGTAATTAAGAGGAAGATTGATAGTCACAAGCCATCAAACAAAGAAGAACTGCTTACAATTTTGCGCCAGGAGTGCATAAGGTCACCCAAAAGCAATGTGAAAGACTGGTGGAAAGCATGTCAAGATGCATGAAAGCTGTGATTAAAAATCATGGTTATTCCACAAAATATTGATTTCTCAACTCTTCCAGAGTTAAAACATTAGTATTGTTGTTTCTAAATGATTATGAACTTGTTTTCTTTGCATTATTTGAGGTCTTAAAGCAATGCAGTTTTTTGTTATTTTGACCATTTCTCATTTTCAGAAAAAAAATACAAAATTTATTGCTTGGAAATTCAGAGACATGTTGTCAGTAGTTTATAGAATAAAAAAACAATTTACATTTTACTCGAAAATATACCTATACAGAGAAAAATCAGAAAAAAGACAATTTTGCAGTGGTCTCTTAATTTTTGCCAGAGCAGTATATACCAGGATGGGCAATGATGGGGACATGTATACCAGGGTTGGGCTATATATACCAGGCTATAGCCATGATCGGGGTCATACACCAGGATGGGGCCATGATGGAGACATATACCAGGATGGGACCATATATAACAGGATATAGGCATGATGGGAGTCATACACCAGGATGGGGCCATGATAGGGAGATATACCATAATGGGGTCATGATGGGGATATATATACCTGGATGGGGCCATGATAGTGGACATATATACCAGGAAGTGGCCCAGGATAGGGGATATTACTACACAATATAAAGGAAGGGGCAACTTGTATGTTCTTATAAGATTTAGAATGCTATAATGGCCCATACATGTGATGAGAGGGGAGGGGGGGCCCAGGCTCAAACTCTGCACCGGGGCTCATCAGACTGTAGTTATGCCACTGCACCCAGGAATAAAGGAAATCAGAAATTCAAAAGTGCCCCTACATACAGTGGGGAAAATAAGTATTTGATACACTACTGATTTTGCCAGTTTTTCCACCTACAAAGAATTGAGGTCTGTAATTTCAATGGTATATACACTTCAACTGTGACAGAATTATAAAAACATTTCAGAAAACCACAGGTATAATTTTTAATTAATTTCCATTTTATTGCATGAAATAAGTATTTGATACAATATTAAAAGAGAACTTAATATTTAGTACAGAAACCTTTGTTTGCAATTACAGATATCAGACGTTTCCTGTACTTCTTGACCAAGTTTGCACACACTGCAGCAGGGATTTTGACCCACTCCTCCATACAGATCTTCTCCAAATCTTTCAGGTTTCCCGCTGTCACTGGGCAACATTGAGTATCAGCTCCCTCCAAAGATTTTCTATTGGGTTCATTCGGATCTGTAGACTGGCTAAGCCACCCGAGTACCTTTATATGTTTCTTATAGAGCTACTCCTGAGTTACCCTGTCTGTGTGTTTTGAGTCATTGTCATGCTGAAAGACCCAGCCATGGCCCATGTTCAATGCTCTTACTGTTTTTACTGAGGGAAGGAGGTTGTTGGCCAAAATCTCACAATACATGACTTCAGCCATCTTCCCTTCAATACGATGCAGTTGTCTTGTCACCTTTATAGAAAAGCACCCCCAAAGAATGATGTTTCCACTCCCATGTTTCACGGTTGGTATGTTGTTGTTGGGGGTTGTTCTTGAAGATAAGCTGGAAAATTGGTAGCGACTAATAGAATAATATTTAACAGGTAGAAATGCAAAATTCTACATCTGGGCAAGAAAAACTAACTGTGTTTAGAGAAAGAAGGGTGACCTTCTTTTTCCTCCAAACACAGTTAGTAGAGTTGGTACCAAAAAAGTTCTATTTTGCTTCTCATCTGACCACATGACCTTCTCCCATGTCTCCTCTGCATCATCCAGATGGTCATTAGCAAACTTCAAATGGGCCTGGACATATGCTGGAGTGATCAGGGAAACCTTGCATTCCCTGCAGGATTTTAATCCATGACAGCGTAGTGTGTTACTAATGGTAATCTTGGAAACTGTAGTCCCAGCTATCTGCATGTCATTAACCAGGTGGTCCTCCCTTGTAGTTCTGGGCTAACTCCTTACGTTTTTCATAATCATCCTTACTACACGAAGCGAGATCTTGCATGGAGCCCCAGGCCCAGGATTGATAGTCTTTTGTGTTTCTTCCATTTTCTAATAATTGCACCAACAGTTGTTGCTTTCTCACTAAGCTGCTTGCCTATTGTCCTGTAGCCCATCTCCGTCTTGTGAAGGTCTACAGTTTTCTCCCTGGTGTCCTTAGACAGATCTTTGGTCTTGGCTATGGTGGAGCAGTTATAGTTTGATTGAGTGTGTGCACAGGTGTCTTTAATACAGGTAACAAGTTCAAACATGTGCAATTAATACAGGTAATGAGTGCAGAATAGGAGCTTCTAACAGAAAAAAAACCAAACAGATCTGTGAGAACCAGAATTCTTGCTGAGTGGTCGGTTATCAAATACTTACAGTGCCTTGCGAAAGTATTCGGCCCCCTTGATTTTTTCAACCTTTTCCCACATTTCAGGCTTCACACAAAGATAAAAATTTAAATTTTATGGTGAAGAATCAACAACAAGTGGGACACAATTGTGAAGTTGAACGAAATGTATTGCTTGTTTTAAACTTTTTTAAAAAATAAATAACAGAAAATTGGGGCGTGCAATATTATTCGGCCCCTTTAAGTTAATACTTTGTAGCGCCACCTTTTGCTGCGATTACAGCTGCAAGTCGTTTGGGGTATGTCTATCAGTTTTGCACATTGAGAGACTGAAATTCTTGCCCATTCCTCCTTTGCAAACAGCTGGAGCTGAGTGAGGATGGATGGAGAGCGTTTGTGAACAGCAGTTTTCAGCTCTTTCCACAGATTCTCGATTGGATTCAGGTCTGAACTTTGACTTGGCCATTCTAACACCTGGATACATTTATATGTGAACCATTCCATTGTAGATTTTACTTCATGTTTGGGATCATTGTCTTGTTGGAAGACAAATCTCCGTCCCAGTCTCAGGTCTTTTGCAGACTCCAACAGGTTTTCTTCAAGAATGGTCCTGTATTTGACTCCATCCATCTTCCAATGTTTGACAGTGGGGATGGTGTGTTCAGGGTGATGAGCTGTGTTGCTTTTATACCAAACATATCGTTTGGCATTGTGCCCAAAAAGTTCGATTTTGGTTTCATATGACCAAAGCACCTTCTTCCACATGTTTGGTGTGTCTCCCGGGTGGCTTGTGGCAAACTTTAAATGACTCTTTTTATGGCTATCTTTGAGAAATGGCTTTCTTCTTGCCACTCTTCCATAAAGGCTAGATTTGTGCAGTGTACGACCGATTGTTGTCCTATGGACAGACTCTCCTACCTCAGCTGTAGATCTCTGCATGCATCCAGAGTGATCATGGGCCTCTTGGCTGCATCTCTGATCAGTCTTCTCCTTGTTTGAGATAAAAGTTTTGAGGGACGGCCGGGTCTTGCTAGATTTGCAGTGGTATGATAATCCTTCCATTTCAATATAATCGCTTGCACAGTGCTTCTTGGGATGTTTAAAGTTGTGGAAATATTTTTGTAACCAAATCTGGCTTTAAACTTCTCCACAACAGTATCACGGACCTGCCTGTTGTGTTCCTTGGTCTTCATGATGCTCTCTGCGCTTTAAACAGAACACTGAGACTATCACAGAGCAGATGCATTTATACGGAGACTTGATTACACGCAGGTGGATTATATTTCTCATCATCAGTGATTTAGGACAACATTGGATCATTCAGAGATCCTCAATGAACTTCTGGAGTGAGTTTGCTGCATTGAAAGTAAAGGGGCCGAATAATATTGCACGCCCCAATTTTCAGTTATTTTTTAAAAAAGTTTAAAATAAGCAATAAATTTCGTTCAACTTTACAATTGTGTCCCACTTGTTGATTCTTCACCTTAAAATTTTTATTTTTATCTTTATGTTTGAAACCTCAAATGTGGGAAAAGGTTGAAAAAAATCAAGGGGGCCGAATACTTTTGCAAGGCACTGTATTTCATGCAATAAAATGCAAATTTATTATTTAAAAATCATACAATTTGATTTTTCTGAATTTTTTTGGGGTGAGGGCGATTCTGTCTGTCACAGTTGAAGTGTACCTACAATAAAAATTACAGATCTCTCTATTCTTTGTTGGTGGGAAAACTTGAAATTTTGTTAGTGTATCAAATACTTATTGTCCCCACTGCATGTCATATTTATAGATTTAAAGGCATTTAAAGGCACACCCACAATGCCTCTTATATAGTATATACAAGTGGAACACCAACCACATGTGGTTATATGTTTATATACATGCGTGCAAGACCCTAGGTAACTGCAGTGCCAACTGAAAGTGACATAAAACAAAATGAACATGCGTTTCACAATGGAATGGGACTGCTTAGCCAGAAATGACAGCTCACCATCCCAGAAGTGACTTATTTCAAGATGGACATGCATTCCACAGTGCACCGCATAGGACTAGAACAGGGGTGGGGAACCTTTTTTCTGTTGGGGGCCATTTGGAAATTTCTACCAACCTTCGGGGGCCGCAGAAAATGATCAATGTTTAAATGACCCTGCTATATTGGGTGAAACAATTAATTAACTGGGGGCATGGGGCTGGGGGCACAGGCACCACACGCGGGGCTGGGGGCACAGGCACCACACGCGGGGCTGGGGGCACAGGCACCACACGCGGGGCTGGGGGCACAGGCACCACACGCGGGGCTGGGGGCACAGGCACCACACGGAGGTTGCGCTGCACACAGGACTGGGTGATGGGCAGCACACAGGACTGGGTGATGGGCAGCACACAGGACTGGGTGATGGGCAGCACACAGGACTGGGTGATGGGCAGCACACAGGACTGGGTGATGGGCAGCACACAGGACTGGGTGATGGGCAGCACACAGGACTGGGTGATGGGCAGCACATAGGACTGGGTGATGGGCAGCACATAGGACTGGGGGGACTGCACACAGGATTGTGTGGAGGGTGCACACAGGACATTGGGGGGCTGCACACAGGACTGGGGGAGGGGTGAACACAGGACTGGGTGATGGGCTGCACATAGGACTGGGGTGGCTGCACACAGGATTGTGTGGGGGGTGCACATAGGACTGGGGGGCTGCACACAGGATTGTGTGGGGGCTGCACACAGGACATTGGGGGGGATGCACACAGGACTGGGGGAGGGGTGCACACAGGACTGGGGGAGGGGTGCACACAGGACTGGGGGGGCTGCACACAGGATTGTGTGGGAGCTGCACACAGGACATTGGGGGGCTGCACACAGGACTGGGGGAGGGGTGCACACAGGATTGTGTGGGGGGTGCACATAGGACTGGGGGGGCTGCACACAGGACTGGGGTGGCTGCACACAGGATTGTGGGGGGTGCACATAGGACTGGGGGGGCTGCACACAGGATTGTGTGGGGGGGTGCACACAGGACATTGGGGGGCTGCACACAGGACTGGGGGAGGGCTGCACACAGGACATTGGGGGGCTGCACACAGGACATTGGGGGGCACACTGTGCTGAGAGTTTCATGCAACTCTGGGGGAGAGGGTTTACATAACTGGGGTTTAGGCACAAAGCATTGGGCAGGGCACATAGCAGCAGAGGTCGGCGCTGGACTCACAGCAGCATTGCATTCATATCACCGGAGTGCAGGAGCCGGACACTGCATCAGAAGGAGAAGGCAGGCACTGATCTCCGGAGGGCAGGGGGCGTGCACAGAACGAGGGAAGCTGTGAGGCTGCTTGGACCCGCCCACAAAGAAAGCACTGGCCGACGGGAGAACACATTGCAGCACAAACAGCAATGTGTGGATTTAAAGGGCCGGCGGCAGCAAGACCGCAGTGACAGCACCAGCACTGCCTCCCCCGGGAATCTGCCCGGGGGCCACATAAAAGGTCATGGCGGGCCGCATGCGGCCCGCGGGCCGGAGGTTCCCCACCCCTGGACTAGAATTTGTGCGCTGGTAATGGCCATGTGTTTCAACATGGTATGCGTGTACAATGATATTGTGCCTTTGTTGGCCTTATAATAAGATCTTCTCCATAGGGCACATGGTTAGAGCAGGCAGGGGATTACTAGCGCATGGTGGGTAAAGTAATCAAATTTGCAGACGATACAAAGCTTAGAGGGATAGCAAACATTAGAGAAGAAAGAGAGGATTCAGAAGGCTGTATTTGAAGATAAGCTGGAAAATAGGCAGCAACTAATAGAATAGTATTTAACAGGTATAAATGGAAAATTCTACATCTGGGCAAGAAAAACAAAAATAACATCTACAGAATGGGAGGATTAAAACTAAGTAATAGCATATGTGAAAAAGACAGGTATACTAGTAGACACAGACTGCACATGAGTCAACGGTCTGATGCAGCAGACAAAAAAGGCAAACCTGATTCTGGGATGTATTAAAGGGAATCAGTCACCAGGTTTTTGCTACCCCATCTGAAAGCAGCATAATGTAGAGACAGAGACCTTGAGTCCAGCGATGTGTCACTTATTGAGCTGCTTACTGTCAATTTGATAAAATCAATGTTTTATCTGCTGCAGAAGTAGCAGTTATATAGACCTCATGAATATGCTGGACTACCTGTGGCTAAGTAGTCCTCTAATGATAAAATCACTGTTTAATCAGCAGTATATAATCAAAACTACACTAAGCAGCCTAGTAAGGGAAACACTGCTGGAATCAGGATCTCTGCCGCTATGTTATGCTACTCAATGTAGGTGTTGAAAACCTGGTCACAGATTCCCTTTAAGAGAAGCATAGAGACTAGAACTTGTAAAGTAATTATCCCCCTCTTCTCTGCTTTGGTCAGACCTCATCTGGAATACTGTGTCCAGTCCTTGGCACCACATTTTAAAAAAGGCATTGAAAAACTGGAGCAAGTTCAGAGAAGAGCAACCATGATGGTGAGCAGACAGCAAATTATGTCCTACGAGCAAGGGCATTCCTGCCAGTACTGGTGTATGGAGCCCAGTGAAGAGGGAGGCCCGGGTCCCGGAGTAATTACTTAGCTTTATTAAGCCCTGGCCTCCGTTAATAGCCGCAGCCTGCAGATACTTAAAAGTATGGCAGGGACTGGCCCTGTCTGATATTATCAGTGATGTCAGACGCTGCCAGACCGTCCTCTGTTGCTTCAGCCACTTTATGCTGGGTGAGCGCGCACCACCCCATGGCTATTTTGCATGCCATGCGCTTCAGGCATGTCACATGCAAATTAGCTATGTGGTGGCACTAGAGCCAGGCTGCGCAGGGGGACATTTACCACCCCTGGGCCGGTCCCCTGGCAGCTTTCCTTCTGACCGGGAGACTCTGATTCTTTTCATCTTGTATCCAAATGTATTCACATAGGAGACTCAAATACATTTAAATACATAACAAATGGGAGTGCGGCAGAGCAGCACACATCATGCTCTGCCCAACGTACAGCAGCATGATGAGGTTATCCTGCTGGGACCTCATCACACTATGGGCAATGCACAGGTGCGTGGAGGAGGCAGCGGGGATGGTAAGCACTCTGTGGAACAACTGAAGATTACATTATAGACATAAAAAAAGAGGAGGATCAGCACTTCCTTAAAATCATGTGTTCAATCTTTTAGTGACAAAAATATCCATTAAAAACGATGTCCAGCCACTAAAAATGTAGAATTTCTCTGATGCGTTTCTGATTGTAAGCCCTTAGTCATAGAGTACGATTATTATATCACATTTACTGAGGAGGAGAGGAGGCATGGGGCAAAGTGTTACATTATAAGGCAATAGGAGAAATTGTGAAAGGGGGCAAAGTATTGTTAAGAGCAGTGTGTGGGGGTGGATCCTATACAGAGGGAAATATTCAAAAGAAACCTGAAGACCTACCTCTTCTAACAAGCCTACAACCTGAAGTAAACCTCAGTCCACTATGCTGCTGCATGACCAGCTCTACCCTCACCTATTGTATCCTCACGCATCCCTTGCAGCCTGTGAGGCATTGTGGGCAGGGTCCGCTCTCCAGGTGATTAACTCCATACCTGTTGGTCAATTTCTACGTGTCCGACGTGTTTGCTCCAATGATGTATTGTTCGAACGACAGTCGGATGATTTAAAAAAGCGGTTTAGAGGTCGCCACTATCATCACAAAGCCATACAAGATGGCTACACTAGGGCGAGAGATACCCCACGTAATTAATTGCTCAGAACTCATACTAAGAAGGATGATGGTGACGTAATTCGTTTCATTACTCCTTACCATGCGCAGTGGAGGGAAATGTCAGACATCATCAAAAAACATTGGTCAATTCTCCACACTGACAATGATCTATCTCACATTTTGACCCCGTCACCTGCGATCACACCAAAAAGGTCAAAAACTCTTAAAGACCAAATTGTGAGAAGTCACTATATTCCCGCTGCTACAAAACCATTTGGTGCTACTAAGGGCATAAGATGGGGCTCTCGACCCTGTGGAGACTGTGGCGCCTGCCCACAGATGGACCGTGCTGTGGAATTTTGGGATTTATCACAGAAAACCACACATAGAATTACTGACTTCATCAACTGTTGGACATCAGGGATTATTTATTGGGCAATATGCACTAATAACACCGGTGTAATGTTTGTCTATTTATGTACTGAACTGTTTATCCGCTTTCTCTGCAACATTATTGTGCTGCCCTCTTCCCCTCCCTTCTCTAATATGGTGCTCACAGCCTCCGTCCTGTGCGCGCACGGCCCCCTGATCTTCCCTCCTCCTCTCTGTCCGGCGTCCTATCGGGAGTTTGACTCTCGCGCATGCGCAGTCTGATTTCCGGGACGCCAGGCGGCGTGGATGATGGACATCGGGTGTTCGTGGCGCGCCATCATAGGATGGTAAGGAACACTGGCCCTTATAAAAACGGCCACTCACATCACCCCTGCACCTCCCGACGAAGCGGCAGCGAAACGCGTCGAGGTGCAGGGGGGTGTGCATGTGGAGGGTCTCCCCGGACTCTGTGGTAGGTCACCATATCCAGCAATACAGCTCAGGGCTCCCACTCAGGATTCCTGTTGTTACCACCCTTCATGCATATGCTTACTTACGGAATCCTCTCTGTCAGCATGGTATTACTAATCTCAATCTGGTACTCTTGGCATTTACATTTATATAAGAGGATCTGATTATTGTATATATCGTGCCAAGTGTTATATTATGCTGACAATTGCTTTATTTGGCATATGATCAGGATTCAATTGTTTTCCTGTATACTTTGTTGTTTTTCACACATGAACAACTGGTTGGTTGCCGTACATATCAGGCTAATTTTGCTGTAATATCAATGGTTGGGCAACCTGTAAAACATTCAATAGTCATATGACTTATGAATACATATGGCATGGTGTGGGACCCTTTGTATTTTGGATAACCTGGCTGCTTGATTCATTGTTTTGATCTCAATGTATCCTATGTATTACTTCCTATATGATCATGTTTTCTGGGTTGGAGCCCTCAGACGCACCCCCCTGTTTTTAATGTGATTTTACAAACACTACTTTGTACTCTGTGCTCTTTCGGATGATATCCCTTTAATAAATTCTGTATATTCATAAATAAATTTGCACCTTATCATGAAATGAAAACAATTTTCAGTGTATTTAATTAGAGGTGTAATAACTATTCAATATGAAGGTCTTTTTGTTTTTTCTGTTGTTTTTTTTCTAGGGTCCACTCTCCTCCTGTAATAGTCTGTGCCTTGTATTGTTCATAAATTTTTTTATTGTGTTTATTATGTATACATATACCCCTTTTCACATGTAAACAATCATGGAATAAACGGCAGTATAATAATAATAATAATCCTCCAGTTCCAGCTGCCCTTTCTGGCACAAGGTCTTATGACTTATGACACAGATGAAAATGGATTTCTCACTCTCTTGTGAGTCTTTCACACATGTTGGGCCTATGGGAGTGTTCCTCTTGACTCTGATGTACCCCAAAAGTTTCTTGATTCATCTTCTAAATTCCCTTGTGGTCTTTTTGATATAGTTGTATGGGAAAGTAGAGGTCACTAAATGCACAACACAGATGGACTTGCAATTCACAAAGTCTCTCATGTGATACTGTTTCCTGGTGAATACACATGAAAAAGATTTTCCTGGTTTAACCTAGCTGCAAAAGCTGCAGTCTCCACAGCAGAATGTGCCAAGCGTTTTCCTATCTGACCAAGTTCCTGGTTGCCAGGGTCGCGAATAAAAACTATAAACCAACTGATTCCCAATAAAAAACAAAATTAGAAACCTGACGCCACTTCTTAAGAACTAAATTTGTACAGGTGTATACTGAACATGAAATATACTTTAACAATAATAATAATCACTTTTATTTATATACCCTGTGTGCAGAATTATTAGGCAAATGAATATTTTGATCACATGATACTTTTTATACATGTTGTCCTACTCCAAGCTGTAAAGGCTTGAGAGCCAACTACCAATTAAATAAATCAGGTGATGTATATCTCTGTAATGAGGAGGAGTGTGGTTTAATAACATCACCACCATATATAAGGTGTGCTTAATTATTAGTCAACTTCCTTTCCTTTGGCAAAATGGAAAAGACAGCTGTGGAAAAACAAGCGCAATAGGGTCTTACCCCAATATGTAAGGGGTGGGGATAGGGGAGTCAAACTACTCACCAAATGTAGTTGTGAGAAGCCACAACTACTATAATCGCATATATCAACCGATCCAGGGCTGCAGCCACCAATATGGTAGATAACAGAGAGCACAAGAGAGAGGTGTTCAATGCCGCGCCAATAGATCACTTCAGAAGATGTTCAGATCAGTGTCACTTTATTGTCATTCAGGTCGACGCGTTTCTGGGGCATCTGCCCCCTTCATCAGGACCACCAGAAAAAGAAATAACATCCAATCGGATGGATGTTATTTCTTTTTCTGGTGGTCCTGATGAAGGGGGCAGATGCCCCAGAAACGTGTCGACCTGAATGACAATAAAGTGACACTGATCTGAACATCTTCTGAAGTGATCTATTGGCGCGGCATTGAACACCTCTCTCTTGTGCTCTCTTTGGCAAAATGGGTCAGAAGAGAGATTTGACGGGCTCTGAAAAGTCCAAAATTGTGAGATGTCTTGCAGACATCGCCTAACAGAGGCTCCACTGACTTTTTTTTTATTTGCATATTTCCCAGGGGACAATGTACCTAGGATTTCACTGTCTTGAGCGCCCTCGCTGGCTGCCTGCAGTGTTTTTTCTGGCGAACCTCGTGAGAAATCTTGTAGATGGGAGTGGGAGGTTCGAATTATTGATGATGCCAGCCATAGGTCATAAGCAAAACAGAGGGTACGGGTAGGGTGATAGACAGAGATGAGGGAGGAGATGTGGGGTGGTGCAGAACTGTGGAGAGCTTTGTGGGTGAGAGTGATAAGTTTATATTGCACTCTGTAGCGGATGGGCAAACAGTGCAGTGACTGGCACAGGGTAGAGGCACTGGTGAAGTAGTTGGAGAGGAACATGATCCTGGCTGCGGCATTTAGAATGGATTGGAGACGGGAGAATTTAGTAATAGGGAAACCAATTAGTAGAGAATTACAGTAATCCAGGCGAGTATGAATGAGTGCCAGTAAGGAATATAACCCCAAGACAGCGGGCGTGCTTCTGGGGAGTAATCGTAAAACCACACACAGAACTGGTAATATTGGGTTTGGGAAGGTTGGGAGAGGGAGGAAACGAGAGAAGTTCAGTTTTTGACAGATTCCGTTTTAGGCCTAAAACACACTTCCGCATAAAAAAACATACGTGTCTCACGTTCCGTTTTTCTGGTTCGTATTCCGTATTTTAGGGGCGTTTCTCCGGTACGTATGGCATCCGTGTGATGGCGTATGCGAGCCGTGTGTACGTGTGGGATGTCCTTATTGGCATAAAATACGCACGTGTGCTGTCCGTGT
Organism: Anomaloglossus baeobatrachus; assembly: GCF_048569485.1. Taxonomy (NCBI): domain Eukaryota; kingdom Metazoa; phylum Chordata; class Amphibia; order Anura; family Aromobatidae; genus Anomaloglossus; species Anomaloglossus baeobatrachus. The sequence continues at coordinate 214,268,195 of NC_134355.1, read as the reverse complement.
GCGGTCCGTATTTTAAGAACCGTATTTTACCACTAGTAACCTTGTTAACCCATCATGATGTGCTCCAGTTGTGTTTAATTGGACAATTAACTTCCCAATTGTGTTTTTTTGTTTAAAAACCCTGTGAAAACAAGGCTTTTGGGCTCATACACACTCCATGTCTCTCTCCAATGAAGCAACCATGTATTTGCTGTGGTTGATATCGCGGAGATTTGGGGTTAGGCGACATATGATTGAAGAAGAGCCAGCACCGTAGAAAAGCATGTGGATTCACCCCCTTGTGAAGCTCAGGAAAACACATGGGCATTTCAATATTCTCTATACCGAAATGCGGAAATTTCCTGCCAAATTCCAAGCCTACTGCCATCTCACCATTAATTCATTTGACAACATCCTTGGCCTTGTGTACAATCGTTTGAAGCATCAGGACACCTCTATGCGCCTCAGAAACTCCCCTGAGGAACGACTGTTGGTTACTTTACAGTAGGTTATGTTATGTATACTCATGTGTTTGGCAAAAATGTTGGAAAATTGTCAAAAAAATGAAAGACATGCATTTAGCTAAACTATGTTTTTTTTTATGTTCTGTGTGTGCTGAAAATGATTATAGACCACCTAACATCATTGTAAACAATGATAATGGTTTAACTGCTTATCCATACCATTCTATTGCTAAAAAGATATAATACACAAGAGACAAACATCAAACTATCTTGTTTATTAAACAGATCAGTGTTTTTGTTTCCAATATGGAAAGTAAAGATCAACAAATATGTTTTAACCACAAAAACAATTAAATTATACTCATACAGAGTATGTTGCCAGCCATTGCATGACACAAATCTTTGTTTAGAAAACCAACTGTAATGATTACACAAAGTAATGTCTTGTTCTGTTTCAATTTCAGTTACCTTGCAACTGGGCAATCCATCAGCAGTCTACATTTCAAATTCTTATTGGGAAGGTCTACAATAGGCAAGATAATCCTGCATACCTGCATGTGCTATGGGAGACCCTTAGGCATCATGTCATGCAGCAGCCAACAACACAGGATTGGATGCACATTTCGGATGAATTTTGGAGAAAACATCTTTCCCAAATTGTATTGGCGCCATTGACAGAAAGCACATTAGAGTGAAGAAACCACCTAACTCTGCATCAAGATATTATAATTTTCACAAGTTTTTTTCTGTAGTAATATTGGCAATGGTAGATACAAACTACTGCTTTATTTTTGCTGATATTGGGGCCTATGGCAGTGCCTCAGATGCGCGCATTTTCAGAAGCTCACGTTTAGCAAGACGATTAATGTCTGATAGTTTAAGTTTGCCTGCACCAAGACCATTGCCTGGTACTAATGGGCCTATTTTACCTTTTGTCATGGTTGCAGATCAGGAGTTTGCCTTGTCTAGGCATTTGATGCGTCCATATCCCAGAAGGGGGTGGACAGATCAAAAGCCCAATTTAATATCAATTTAGCCAGAGCACGTTGCTATGTTGAACGTGCCTTTGGCATTTTGGCCTCAAGATGGCGCATTTATCAAACCACCATCCAACTCCAACCATCCACCGTCAAGACTGTCATGAAAGCTACAGTAGTGTTACATAATTACTGTAGATTACATGATAGCAATGACGAAGACATGGAAGAGTTGCCTGTTTTAAATGCCCCATTTGTAAATAATGGTACAATTAGAACCAATTTTTCCTCTTCTGGTCTACAAGTGAGAAATCAGTTTAAGGATTATTTTAGTTTAAATCTCCATAGTCATGTATAAACTTTACATTGATATATATTTTGTTAGCTCAGGTACATAATTACAAACACATATGTGATACAAAAGAGAAAATCACCATACATAGGTATATTGTTTGGTGTACTTTGTTGTTTTATTGTATTTCAGCTACCAATAAGCTATTGTTTTGGTTTTTTTTTTTTAAAAAACTAAGTAAATAGGGTTTTCACAGTGACATTACTACTGAATGTAGCTGAGTAATTAAAATATTGCTATATGTTTTCAAAAATTGTAGTCCTGATTGTTTATTGTACCTATGTATGTCTTTTTTCTTTTACAAAACACACTGTATTCTATAATTTTTTATAAAGAATTTTGTCAGGGACATAATCCCATACAAAACACCATACTGTATTATGCAATAATGTCACGCAAACATGATTTGTTTGACACTGTTGGAATACAAGTATGGGACCAGACCATATGCAGATACTGCATAATGGGTGGATTTTTAGTAATAAAGGTTTTTGAATGTTCGTGTAGTAGTTTATCTGCGTGTATTTTTTCTATAAACACCGTTTTGTCTGATGGATTGACAAAACACCATGTCCAGAGCAAGCCAACATTCTTACAGCCCGGTAATGTTTAGGAAGTGATAGAGTAACTTTCTGTTTAAATATTGGAATCATAATGTCAAAAAATTCCCCATGCATATAGAGTAATTAATGTTTAACATTTTGACATGTTTTGAGACCATCTATAACCCTGTAACATAACAAAATGTTGAACAATGCATACTTAATTACATTATGAGTCAACTAAATCCTCTAGGCTAGTGATGCTTTCTTGTGTAGTCTCCATTGCATTGACACCTACTGAATATGTTTGTTGGCCAACACTAGATGTTGTAGTAAGTGCCTGATCAGTGTTTCCACTAGTAACAGTTGTTGTACTTGGGACAAATATTGATGCAGTTGTTTGAGCAGATGGAAGACCAAGTGTAGGTGGTACATATTGATGTGTCTGAAGAGGCTGAGTATGTGTGTATGTGTAGTTAGTTGGGTAAGGCGGATGTTGAAAGTACTGTTGTTGGAGATTATTAGGCACATGGTAGGATGTAGGTTGTTGAATCATTTGAGGTAGTCTATGAACATTACTAACATTACTTGGATAGCTAAAAGAGGATTGTATTGGTGTCTGTTGGGGGCCTTGTGGGTTAAATGATGGCTGTTGAGATGGCCTTTGTATCATTAATGTACCAGTTTGATGTGGGACAATTGTTGGCCTAATTTGTACATCACTTCCCATAGAAGAAGAAAGCCACTGTATAAGTGTTGGTTGCACTACAGTATTTAGTTGTGTATTTGAGTAATGTTCATCTGTTTGGGTTTCCACAGTTTGTAGGATTGTGTTTGTGTGTGGGCCACGTGGATTTGCTCTCCATTGCTCAATCACTTCAAAACAATATATGGGTTCAGGCTCACGCTGCGTAGCAGATATCAGTGTTATTAAGGACGCCCTTAACCTGTCCTGCCTATCAGCTTGGACCAATGCAAGAGAGGGAGAAAGGGAGCGGCAAAATCTCTCTCCATCACTCTCTGGTATCAATGAGTTCATCATGTGTATTATTCTTGTATCAATGATCTCAGGCAGGGAACGTAAATCTTCAAAACTCCTATGTCTGCGACCACGGATAGATTGGGCTATTGTGCGCATGGTATTAGCTGTTATTCTTTGCTGTGGGCCTGTTGGTTGCTGTGGACTACTCCCTGCAAGAACTGGTGAAGGACCACTTTGTTGACCTGTGGACTGGCCTGGAATTACAGTAGTGGATTGACTTGTTCCCAAACCCAAATCAGATGACATTTCTTCTGCGTCTGTCTGGCTGGCGTTGGGGATTGTGGGTGGTTGGTAGGAGGTTGGCTCCATCTTGGAAGCAGAAGTAGCTGTTAAGACTGCTGACATTGCCTCCTCACTGTCTTCTAGATTATCCTCTGTACTTTTGTGTAAAGAAAAAAAAAGAATTAGTGTGTGCATTTAATAAAGAACGCCATGTGATATGATGGTTAAAACTTACTTTTGGACTTCTATAATGGGCATGAGGAAGCTGAGTCTTGCATAATGCACATATTTTTTCTTTTTTGATGTTGCAGCTGTGGTTGGCATTGGGTTATATTCTCTTCTGAACTGGTCACGTGCAGACCGCCAATGGCGATTCACAAGATTCCACTGTTTCCAAAATTAAATTTAAAAAAAATATCAACATCATGAACACAATATTTTCCATTAAAAAAGGCACATAGATCTTGTCTACCAAACTATTCAATAATTAGCCTAACAAATTCATGTGGATTCATACTGCAAACCATGACAATCATATAGTGACATAACACAATTAACACGACAAAGTACACCAGTTCACCATTACACAGATTAAACCAATGTATAATCATTTATCACTTACAACTTGATAAAAAAAAAAAATCAGTAAGCCATGAGACCCTAAATATCTCAAAACCCATGAAGTGCCATATGTTTCGCAAATCTAGTATAATACAAACTACAATTTACAATTAAGATTACAGACATGGTGGCAACAAGGGTAATGCATGAAAAAAAAACCATAAAAAAATTAATGGATAGACACTTAACAGCTCGTTTTAACAAGCCTTTATAAAAAACAAACAAACAAAAAACAAACATGTTTGAATGATGCTTTAGCAGCCTGAAATGCCTTTTGTACATGCATGAAGTGCTTTGCAGCCCATATACACAGGATGACATTACTACAAAACAAAAAGGATTAGTTTAAAAGCCCAAGTAACAACACTATCCTGTTTGTGAGTCTCCAGTGTAGCTCAAAATGAGTCAGGCCCATTAATACATGCCAAAAAAAATTATACAAATATGCCTAGATTCTGCCTACAGAATGTGCACATGTAGGTAAAGACAGAAGTAATGACTATATCTGTACTCACCATATCTATTTTTCCTTCCAGGGGTGCATTGAGACCATCCATTCCTGGCGTAGACTAGTTCAGCCACAGACATACATGCTCTTTCCACCATCCACCTGTCATGGTAGCCATCAACACGTGTGTCCCACAGCTCTGGATGCCTCTCAACTTCCCCAATCTGCCTATCTGTATCGATTCTGGGTGCCATTATCAGTACCTGTGGTGTTCTCTGAGCTCAAAGTTCCCCTGCAGTGAGAGGACAGGTGCCCAGCTGCTGTCTGGCGTGCAAATGAGACAGGAAATGTATATTTGGCTCCAGAATTAATGGCCTACAATTGACCTAATAGATTGGTAACAAGTGTTTCAAATTTTTTGATTAAACACGGACGATACGTGCTGAACACGGACATACTCCGTGTGCGGTCCGTGCAGGCACGGACCCATAGACTAAAGCGGGTCCGTGCCTGCGTGCTACCAGCCAAAAACGGAAATGTCGTCCGTGTAGAAAACCGCACACACGTACTTACGACACGGACACACGTTCCGTGTGATTTTACGTGTGTGTGCCATAAACAATAGCATAACATTGGTCTCCGTGTCTACGGTACGTGCAAATACGTACCAAACACGTATCGGAAAAACGAATGTGTGTTGCAGGCCTTAGAGGGAAGACATGATGTTGGAGACAGCGGACAGACAATCGCTAATATTTTGTAATAATGCAGGGGTGATGTCAGGAGATGAAGTGTACAGTTGGGTGTCATCAGCATAGAGATGGTACTGGAAACCAAATCTGCTGATGGTTTTTCCAATAGGGGCAGTGTATATAGAGAAGAGAAGGGGGCCAAGAACTAAACCCTGAGGAACCCCGACCATAAGGGGAAGAGGAGAGGAAGAGGAGCCAGCAAAAGATATAATGAAGGAGCGGTCAGAGAGGTATGTGAACCAGGAGAGAGCGGTGTTCTTAAGCCCGATAGAGCGGTGCATAGTGAAGAGGAGCTGGTGACCCACAGTATCAAATCCAGCAGAGAGATCCAGAAGAATCAGCAGGGAATAGTGACCATTAGATTTAGCTGTTAGCAGATATCCATAGTAGAAAGAAATCCGATCGCAATCAGCTTCAGTGCCGGGGGTACTTTATTGAAAAACGAGGTGCATCATAAAAGCAGCGAGATGGGACCTAGATGCGGGATCCCTCACCGCATCTAGGTCCCATCTTGCCGCTTTTATGATGCACCTCGTTTTTCAATAAAGTACCCCCGGCACTGAAGCTGATTGCGGTCGGATTTTTTTCTACTATGGATATCATTGGACTTTTTCCTTACCTTCTGAACAGCACGCTTAGACCGGACATTCTCTGAGCCTGGAGCTGACTTCCAGACATGTGGGTCAATCGCACAAGGTAACTCAGGTGGATTGAGTGGTGCAGGACTTTGTTCTATTGCATGTGCTAGTTTAGCTGTTAGTAGATCATTAGATCTAAGACCAGGTTCAGTAGAGTGTAAGGAGCGGAAACGGATTGTAGAGGATCGAGGAGAGAATTATCTGACAAATAGCAGATTAAACGGGACTGAACGGAAGCGTTCCAGAAGTTTGGAGATGAAGGGGAGATTAGAGACAGGTCTGTACTTATGAGCGCAGTTTTGGTCCAAGGATGGTTTTTTAAGTAATGGGTGTATTCTGGCATGTTTGAAGGAGGGAAAGACACCAGAGGGGAGAGAGAGAGAAACTGAATATTTTAGTTAGGTGAGTGGTGACAGCTGGGGTGACAGACCAAAAGAAATGTGAGGGAATAGGGTCCCTGGTGCAGGTAGTAGGGCGAAAAGATGCGAGGCACCTGGTAACCTCTTCTGTTACCGGATCAAAAAGTAAAAGTGAGCTAGATGAAATGTAGGAGGGAAGAACATGTGTGATATTATGAGGCTGTGAGGAAATTTCCTGGCCACTTGCTAACAACCAAATTTGAACAGGCGCATACTGAACATGAGATATACTCTAACAAATATACAGCTGCACCCTGCAACACTAAGGTACGCAAACACTGAATATAGATATGTGAGCATGCATTACTGCTAAGGAAATAAAGGTATAATTTGAGGCACTTTACACATAAAAAAGGCCAGTTTTATGTGAGCCTAGCAGGCAACGTCAAGGCTTATCTCTTAATGCTTAAAGCCCCGTCACACACAACGAGATCGATAACGAGATCAATAACGAGATCGTTGTTGCAGCAGTTTCTGTGACGCAGCAGCGATCTCGTTATGTGTGACACCTACCAGCGATCAGGCCCCTCCTGTGAGATCGCTAGTCGTTGCTGAATGGTTGGGACCATTTTCTTCAAAGGCGATGTCCTGCTGGGCAGGACGCATCACTGTTTGACGCCTATCAACGTCCTCCTAACACAGTCCCAACGCCTGCCGAGATCATTATACAGGTCGATGATCATTACTGCGTCGTTGGTAAGATCTGACTGTGTGACATCTCACCAGCGACTTACCAGCGATCCTTATCAGCATTGTTTTCGGGATCGCTGGTAAGTCGTTAAATGTGACGGGGGCTTTAGTCCCTACCTAACGCCTGTATCTGCGCTGATAAAATTTTATGACCGGGTAGGAACTTGATAATAGATTAAAATTGCCTTAAGCTGCTGAAAAGGAGTGCTCAGTCAGAAGGAATTACCCAATAATCTAAAAATGAGAAAATTGACAGTATTTCCTAGCATGTATAGTGAGTGTGCACTTTCCAAGGAGATTTTGTACCAAATAGCATGCCCTCCCCTGGGTCCTTATAAAGCCATCTTGTACTTATTTTGAATAATCCTTGTATGTTTATTATTTGTGTTTATGTAATTAGGTGTGTGGGGATTTATTTCAGGGGTTCTAGTGGTTATAGGATATATATGTTCACCTTATCTGTGCCTGTGGTTCGTTGAATTAAATAACCTCCCATTTCTGGTCAAGCAATTCCCATTTTTCATTCGTTTTTATTTAAAACCTTTTCTCCCCTTCCTATATTATTTGGGAATCACCTTTTTACTGTAGGAATGGCTCCTGCTGTTGGTCCTGGTTTCCATGCATGGCGCTCAGTTGCTATAGGCTTTCACCCCCATTAAGTAAACTCTGAGGAACCTGGATGTTGAGAGGCAGCTCCACATGAATTAACCTGTGGTCATGTGCCGTCTAATGCGCTTGGACATGATGATGCATTCCCCTAGATCGCGATCACGTGATCCTTTACGCGCTAGGCCCGTAATCAATGATGCACCTCCTATGTGAATAGTTGCGTGGCTTCGGGAGACATCGCACTAGTATGTGGACTTGCGCTACACCCCCTTGGTGTCATAGTCGGGGGTATATAGTGAAGTGAAAAAGCTGCACACTAAACACTATATTATAAGAAAATATTGGTAAAGCATAACCGCTATAGGAATATTAGAACAATGAGAAATACATTTGGCTAACTGGAAAAAAATGGAAAACATGAAAAATGAAAATTGCATAACTGCTAAGGATATTTGAAATAGAAGAGATATTTAGCAAATATGTTGATCAATGCAATTGTGCCCGAACACCACGACAAGGTAATCTCTTATTATTCGAGAACCTAACCGTAAATGCCTCTCTATGTGCAACTAAAAATCTGCAGATCTGGGCAGATATGGCATGCTCTGTTCACCAATCTGTGTAGCCAGGAGCCTGATCAATACATTTGCTAAATTTCTCTTCTATTTAAAATATCCTTAGCAGTTATGCAATTTTCATTTTTCATGTTTTCCATTTTTTCCAGTTAACCAAATGTATTTTTCATTGTTCTAATATTCCTATAGCGGTTATGCTTTACCAATATTTACCTATAATATAGTGTTTAGTGTGCAGCTTTTTCACTTTAGTTATGTGTTATTTTAAGCTAGTACCTAGTTCACACACACATTGGTGTTCCAATGTTTTCTCATTAGCATTCAGTTATTTCTGTCTGAGAAACCTGCCCATCTGCTATGCTCTGTTCACCACTCTATATAGCTATGAGCCTATCTGCCCAGACCTGCAAATTTCAATCGCACATAGAGAAGCATTTACGGTTAGGTTCCCAAATAATAAAAGATTACCTTGTCGTGGTATTCGGGCACAATTGCATTGATCAATACATTTGCTAAATATCTTTTTTATTTCAAATATCCTTAGCATTTACTTTTCATGTTTTCCAATTTTTCCAGTTAGCCAAATGTATTTCATTGTTCTAATATTCCTATAGTGGTTATGCTTTACCAATAGTTACATAGTTCACACACATTGGTGTTCCAGACAGTCTTTTCTCATTAATAGTTGGGGGCATGTTATCATCTACCTCTTGAGACAATAATTGCCTTTCCAAATCATTGATTTTTTCTGAAATTGGCTGCTGAAATATTTGGGCATCACTACACACAATCTCCTCATGTCCCTTGAAACATGCAGGGTGAGAGGCCAGAATCAATAAATGGAAATGTTATGAGCTCTTCGGAGTGTGAGATCACATCTATCCTTGGACTCGCCATGGTTGGAGCAAGTAGGATCAGGATGAGGAATATGTAGTCCAGACTCTTGGCTAGTGAGAGTGGACCATGTGGAAGACAGGGTGGTGCCGGGAAACATACTGAGCATTATCTGCCATAAAATCGACCACCTTTCACACTGTTCTGGCTTCTAAAGTAGTGCCCTGCGCCCTCCTGCAAGGCCGGCCAAGAAGCTGGGTCTCATGGATGAATATGTTGTGTGCTTGGATCAGGCCTCTGCCACCAGCAGCACGTCTACTTGCCCATCCCCTACTGCACTCTTAGTCTGATCAGGTCAGCTGATCCCACTGCTGACGTCACTCTTCAGCGCCACAGAGGCAGCAGACAACGCTGGTGATAAGTGCTCCAGGAAAGCATGGTGTGATGGGAAGGTATCTATGGACACAGAATTGTGGTAGGGGGGGAGAGGGTGGGCAGGGGAGGAAGTAACTATAGGCACAGTATTGGGGGGGAGGGGGAAGTATCTGGACACCATATGGGGGGAGAGGGTGAGGGCTGATGTATGGAGATTGGGGGGGGTGAGTATAGAGGTAGTGAGGAGACCGTATGGGATGAGAAAAATGTGAGGGGGAACAGAATAGAAAATGAGTAGTGGGGAGGGAGCTGGTATATGGAGTGGGGGTAGCATAAGGGGACAGTGTGAGGCCATGGTGAGGCAGGGGAGTGTGATTAGGGGACACAGTATAAATTCTGGGCAGTATAAGGGGACACGGTGTGAGAGGACAGTGTTAAGAGTGGGCTTTATATGGAAAGGGTAGGGCAGTGTGGAGGGCATGTACCATAAGAGGGCCAGTGTGCGTCATGTTTTGTGCAGAGAACACAGGTGCAATTATTTATTCAGGGGCACAGCGTAGGGCAGATATTTTTATATAGTAGTATTCTTTTTTTTTTGTAAATTCTTTATTTAAGATGTTTCTTAATATTACAGAAATGAAATTGCAACAACAAATAAGCATAAACATGTATTTTTCAGATGAAAGGAAAGAGAAAAGGAAAGGAAAGAGGGAGAGATGGGGACGTGAGGTTGGTATAAAGTAAAGAGAGGACAAGGGGTTGGAAATGTAGAGGGGGTAGGGGAAGGGGAAAAAGGTGAGATTCCCACCTATTTCTAAGAAGGTGTCTAGGATTTATATATATGAAAGTATGAAAAGGTTTTGTTTTCAGAGGTGTGTATGAGCAACGTGTTTGTTTTGCTTAACTGTCTATTCGGTTTCTGAGCTAATGTGTTATCTTTGGATGAGAAAATTTGTCAAGAGATTTTAGTTAGCTTTTGGTATCTGTCCCATTTGTCCCAAAATTCTAAAAGCTTCGCATTTTTCCTAGTGTAATGCAATTGGGCTTTTTCATGTATGCTTATAAGATTTGATTCATTGAACCACTCGGTTAGACTCGGTGCATCACCTTCTTTCCAGTGTCTGGCTATTAGAAGTTTTGCTGCATTTATGAGATGAGGTATTATTGAGAGTTTGTTTAGGTGTTCCTTTTGTGGATCTAGATTGAGGATAATAAAGTTTGGGTTGAAAGGGAGTTTGGTCTTGAGAGCATTTTCTATGTGAATTTTAATGGAATCCCAATATTTTGCTATTTTTGGGCAATGATACCAAATGTGTGAAGGGGTGCCAGTCATTTGATTACATCTCCAGCAGTGTGGTGACAAGGAGTTGTCAATTTTGTAGAGAATGTCTGCTGTTTTATACCACCTTGAGATAATTTTATAGTGGAGTTCTTGATATCTAGATGAGGTTGATAGGTTGTGGGCGTTGTTGAAGATCATTTGAATTTCACTAGGGTTGAAGGTGGTGGTTAGTTCCATTTCCCATCTATTAATGTAAGAAGGTTTTTCCGAAGTGTTATATAGTAGCTTGTATATTTTTGAGATTAGCCTATTCTTCCCTTGAGCATGTAGTAGAAATTCTTGTTGGGGGGACGGGTTTGAAGGGGAAATATCTGGGATGTGATATGAAGCTAGGTCTCTAATGATGGCTAGGTCTTTATCTTTTAAATCTATTGGATTAAAGATGGATTTTAGCTCTTGTATAGTTAATGGTTCATGGTTATGGATTATCTCTGACAGTGTTATGTTGCAGAGATTTTTTGATGTCCTAATTTTGTTTTTTAGGAGTCTAAATTTTTGCGGGATTACATGTAAAATGGGGGTGGCTCTGCAAATGTTCGGAATTAGATCTAGTTTTTTATTAAATTTGTGCCAAAGCTTAAGTGTTACTTTGGTAAAAGGGTTCAGTATGTCTTTATATTTGAATCTGTTGTGAGGGGTTGGCCATAGAAAATGTGATAGGTCTCCTTTTAAGTTGCTGATTTCCAAGGTAGTCCACAGTTTTCTAGGGGGGTTTGTCCTCATCTCCATGAGTCTGGCTATGTGTGTGGCTAGCCAATAGTGTTCAAAATCTGGGAGTCCTGTACCTCCTTTAGATTTAGGAGCAGTCAGTATAGTGTACTTTAGTCTATGGCTCTTTTTAAGCCATATAAAATTTGAGATCATGTTTTTCAATTTGCTGAAGAAATGTTGTGGGATATCTGTAGGGATTACTTGTAGAAGATAGAAGATTTTTGGCAGAATGATCATCTTGATTAAATTGGTTCTCCCAAACCATGAGATTGGTAAACTGCTCCAAGCGGAAATGTCGGCTTCCATTTTGTGAAAAAGTGGCTTGAGATTCAGATCGTATAGTTGAGACAGGGAGTTGCTAATTCTTACGCCTAGGTGGGTGATGGAATTGCTAATACTGAAAGGGGATGATTCTGATACATCTTTCCATATTTTGGGGGGAATGTTAATGTTTAATAAATGGGATTTTGAAAAATTTATTTTGAAGTTGGAGACTTCACTATATAACTTGAAATCTGCGGTAAGGGCCTTAATTGAATTTGAAGGGTTCGTTAAAATGAAAAGTATGTCATCTGCAAATGCCGCGGTTTATAAGATCAGGTATTATGTTTTGTATTCTTTTTGCTATGATTTTGGCATACAGTTTACGTCATTGTTAATCAGCGAAATTGGTCTATAGCTTCCGCAAAGGGATGGATCTTTTCCTTCTTTTGGGATTAGAGTTATGTGAGCTGTTAGGGCTTCTTTATTGAATGGGTTATTCTTGTTTATATAGTTAAAATAGTTTGTCATATGTGGAACTAGTTCTGTTTTAAAAATTTTGTAGTACTCAATTGAAAAACCATCCAGGCCTGGACTTTTCCCTCCCGGAGTTGAGTTTATGGATGATTCTACTTCTTGGGAGGATATTGGGATCGTTAGATTTTGTGCTTGTTGGGTTGTGAGTTTAGGTAATTTCAGGTCTTTTAGGAAAGTTTTTATGAGTTTTGTTTTCCCCTCTTGAGACTCTTGTGCTGTTGTGAGGTTGTATAAGTTGGAGTAGTATGAAGAGAAAATATTACCAATGTCTTCAGTTTTGTGATGTACTTTGTCATTCGTATTTTTAATTTTTGTGATATATGTTGTATTTATTTGTTTTTTAATCATGTTTGCTAAATTACGTCCACTTTTGTTGGAGTAAAGGTAGGATCGAAACCTTGCATAGTTAAGGTATTTTTTGCTTTTTTGATTTAAAAGAGCTCTGAGCTCAGATCTTAGCTTGAATAAGTCCTTCTGTAATGAAGGGTTTTGATTTGTTTTATCTTGTCCTTCTAAGTTTTTTACAGGGCTGTGGAGTCGGAGTCGGAGTCGGAGCTCATTTTGGTGGAGTCGGAGTCGGAGTCGGTATAAAATGCACCGACTCCGACTCCTAAAATATATAATAAATTGGGGACAGGAGTGCAATGCAGAATGTGCTGAATATTTTACTAAATAATAACATTTAGTATAATGCTTATATTTAAGTGAAAAATTTATTGTAGTACAATGTGAACATCAGACATTTAATTGTTTTTATGATACAATAATCAAGATATTTGGATAGAACATAAAATATTTATTGGAATACAACTTTAGAACACAAAAAACTAATAAATTGTAAATATGTAAAATATATATATATATATATATATATATATATATATACAGTGTATATACACACACAAGATATATATGTAATCTACTGTATATTACATAGTGTATTACATATTTACAATTTATTACAGTTTTTTGTGTTCTAAAGTTGTATTCCAATAAATATATTTTATGTTCTATCCAAATATCTTGATTATTGTATCATAAAAATTATTAAATGTCTGATGTTCACATACACATATTCATGTACTACAATAAATTTTTCACCTAACTATAAGCAATATATGTAGGAGTCGGAGTCGGAGCCGGAGTCAGAGCCGGAGTCGGAGTCGGTGCAAGAGAATTTGAGGAGTCGGAGTCGGAGTCGAAGGTTTGGCTTACCGACTCCACAGCCCTGGTTTTTTATTTGGTCTAGAAGGGAAATTGTTGTTTTTTCTCTTTCTTTTTTGGTTCTAGTGCAGAGTTCTATTAAAGTACCTCGTAGAACTGCTTTGTGGGCTTCCCAAATGTTAGGGTCACATATGTTATTGAAGCAATTTTCTCTAAAGTAGTTTTGGATGGACGTTCTTATGTAGTCTTGAGAAGTTTTGTTTTTTATTAAACTATTGTTGAGTTTCCAATTGAGTGGGCATCTTCTGCCTTGTGAAAGCTTTATGTTTAAAAGTAGGGGGGCATGATCAGAAAGTAATATTATATCATAATGTATTTTTTCAACATTGCTTAGAAGTTGATGGGATATGAATAGATAATCTATTCTGGAGTATTTCTTATGGACTTGTGAGTAATAAGAGTAATCTTTGGTTGAGGGGTATGAGATCCTCCAGCTGTCGACCAGAAGTAATTCTGTGAGGGATTTTTTAATGAAATTTACTGTTTTAATTGGGATCGTTGAATGTCTATCTGAGGTGTCTGATGGAGGGTGTAGAGGGGTATTGAAGTCACCTCCTAATATTATATTCCCTTCTGAAAAAAGATGCAGAGTGTTGAATATTTTCTTAAAGAAGGGCAGCTGGTTAGTATTTGGGGCGTAGATGTTTATGATTGTGTATAAGGAGTTGTATAGTTGGCATTTCAAGAAGATGAACCTGCCGTCTGGATCATAAATGACGTCTTTGAGGTTAAAGGGTATCTTTTTATGGATAATAATCGAGACCCCTTTATTTTTCTTGATTGGGGAATTGGCATTAAACCATCTGGTGTAGACCTTATTTTTTGTTACTGGTGTGTACGTCTTCTTGAAGTGAGTCTCCTGGGGAAGAGCGATATCTATTTGGTGTTTGTTAAGATAGCTCAGTATTTGTGATCTTTTTTAGGGGATGTTCATGCCTTTAACATTGAACAATATAAAGTTAAGATTAGCCATAGTTACCATGAAATAATTTATAATTTATCTTTGAAATTTGGGTAGGTATCTGGGAAGGGTGAAAAAGATTTAGTATAGGGTAGAGTGTGAGATATTTGAGTCTCTTAGCCATAGCCTTGAGACGTTGTGGATTTCTCAAATTGAGAAATGAAAAAACAAAGAAAATTTGCAGCTGGAAGGGATAGGGTAAGCCAAGCCAATCCCTTCCAGTGTAATCTGCAATAGTGGATTTTCCAGTCCGTGGGGGCGTGGACCTAGGATGTAGTACTTTTAGACAGTATATGTACTTGACACTTTCAGTGAAGTGAACTAGGGGGCACTATCTCCCAGCTAAGTCTTATCAGTAAATGTAATGTAAGAGGGAGAGATAACAAGTCAGTTATAAATGATAAATAATAACCAATTAAAGCAAACATTCCATATTTGTATAGTTACAACCAATGGTCTTCGGTTCTGTTGCTTGAACGATGAGGATAGAGGTCATGAGCGTCCAAGAGAGTTCTTTGTAGAATTGTGATTTGATTGAACGATATGCACAAATCACAGGCAGATAGAAAGAGGACTAAGTCCCGATGTCTCTATTTCAACAAATTTAATGTCTTTAGAACAGGAACTGAATTGGGAACATACGCAATCATGTGGTAAACTTAGACAAAACTACGACTTCTCTCCAATTCTCTCCTCCTCCCCTGAACGAAAACGTTGGGTGGAAGGTTAACAGAGGGAGAGGAGGGAGATAGAGAGGGGAAACAAAATAAAGGATTTTTTTTTTATATGAATATCTTTTCTTTTCCGTTTCTCATCAGGGTATTTCTTAAACTTGAATGATGAGGTCAGGTATATAAAAGGTATTGGAGAGTCATCATCCATTTTCATCTTGTTCCCCTTGTCTTTTTCTTGGAGTCTTCTTTGGCCCCTGATTCAGTTTTCTCACTTTACTTGCTCTGGGTGGTGATGTTGTGGTCCATTTGTCACGTTTAGGTAGTGCAGGCAAGTGAAGGAAATCTTCAGCGGAGGTCCAATCTGGTATCTTTATATGCATTAAGTCCAACTTATTGAGGACAAAGGGAAGATCGTCTGGAGTTCTGATTATTAGATTTTTGTTATCAAAGGTGATGGCTAAACCAAAAGGAAACATCAATCTGTAAATTATATTTTTTTCTCTCAGTGTTTTTGTTAAGGGCTGTAAGTGTCTTCTCAGATCTAAAGTAAGCTTTGAAAGGTCCTGATAGATTTGTATTTCTGTCTCTTCATATTCAATCTTGCGGGTGTATCTCGCTTTTTGGTAGATTTGTTCCTTTATTTTAAAGCTTTGTAAACAACATAGAACATCCCTTGGTTTATCCCAGTTTGCAGTTTTGGGTTTGTAAACTCTGTGGGCTCTTTCTAACCCTATGTCAATGGTTTCTTCTTTGCCAAGTAGAATATTAAATATCTGTGTAAGGGCTGTGTGAATGTCTTTGTCTTCTACTGATTCTGGTAATCCTCGAATTCAAAGGTTATTCCTTCTGGACTTGTTCTCGAGATCATCTATGTGAAGTTATTGCAAGAAGATCTCTTTTTGTTTGTCGATCAGGATTTCTGTCACTCTCTCTGAGTGCGTTGTAATTTGGTCAAAGTCGTTTTCAAGGGTATGAACTCTTGTATAGATCTGTTTTATGTCACTTTTAAGTTCAGCCATCTCTTCTTTTATGGTCTGCGTGAATTCCTTAAATAGGTTTCTGATGCAGTTTGCTGTAGGAAGGGCTTTGATATGTTCCATGAGATTGGCATTTCCGCTTAGTGTCTCTTCATCCTCATCACTGACAGTGTGAAGTTGGTGGTTGGTGCTTGTCTGGATTTTTGTGCTGACATCTCTTGGTTGTGTTGTTTTTTAGATTTATCCCCTTCCTGGTTCTTCTTTGGAGTTTTCAGGGTTTTGTTTGGCTCGTCAAATTGTAATTTGTAGTTTTTCCCCATTTTCTAGACCTGGTCTTAATAGAACTTTGCTGGGAGAAAGTAGGTTGGGTTAACGCATTTGGAGTAAGCTTGTCCTCTTTTTTTTTTTTTTCCTTTCCCCTTTTAACTTTCTATCTCAGCTGCTGCAGCCCTTTTCTTATCTTGACTACTAGATGTCACTGTTCACCACTGTTGCACATTGTTCTGGCACCTTATACTGGAGCTTCTGTTTGTTGTATGCTTAGAATCGTCAGCTCTAGCTGTACTTTTTATATATCAATGTATAACCTAGAGGGGTTTTATGTCCAGCCACTTACGTTTTGCTGCATTAACATGGGGTGAGCAGCATCTGCGATCCAGCAACAGGCAGCTTGGGATGAGTTAAATTTCCCCTGTGCTGGTCTTTTATTGTCCAGATGAGCACGGGGGAGGGAAGCAGGCTGCTCTAGTCTTGGTGCTGTCCTAGGAACTTAACCCCTTACAGTTCTGTCTCCTCTCCCTGAGCCTTCCCCTCCTCTCTGTAAACCCCAGTACAGGAGTGGATCCCAGGCCAGTGTCTCTGTTCCTGTTTTCCAGGTACCTCTGCTGATTGATGGTGTAGCTATCTGCTGTGCTCTGCTATCAGCAGTCTCTCTCCCTCTCCTCACAGCGTTACAAATGGTGGTGCAGGGGGAACTTGGGGCCCCACTCTCTCAGGTGGCAACCCAATCCAGGAGCAATTAGGTGATATTTATCCTTGGGCGCAGGTCTCCTCTCCTCCAGAGCCCCTCTAGCTCCAGCCAAGAGAAATGAAGGGGGGAGGGAGGTTGGAGTGGTGCAGGTGCTGTGCCTCTCTGTTGGATTCTAATGGCAGCTGCTAACATACATCTAGCAAGCCCTCTCTCTTCTGGCCTTCTCCCTCAGTCCCTGCAGGTAGTGGGGCAGGAGGGAGATTGGAGCAATGCTTCTTCTGTCAGTAAATCGCAGTGCTGCTGCACCCTCCTAGTCTCTGGGGACTGGTAGTTGTATGGTTGGTATGGCTGCTACTTTAGGCCCTGGCTTCAGCACTGTAATCAGGCCGCTACTCACTCAGTCTCCACAACGCTCCAAAGTTGTTTTCCTGGGCTCCACAGCAGATGTAGGGAGATGGATTTTGTTTTGGGGCCACTTTTTCTTAAGGATCGGCGTTGGATGTCACTAGATTACAAATTGAGATGCAGGAGCTCCTCCATGTGCATCCTTCTTCTTCCCCAGCTAAGCCACGCCCCCATATAGTAGTATTCTAATCATTCTGCTATTTAAAGGGTATCGTGCCAGGATGTGCTGCAGAAGAATGGAGAGGATGAAAGTCTGCAGATACCAGCTGTGGATGTGAAAAATAATCCTGGTGACTAGGCAAGATGAAGCAAAGAAGAAATTACTTCGATCAGAGAAAGCATCATCTATAAAGGTACCGAATGTAAATGTTTATTTGGGATACTGAGTAATCCTAATCATTAAGCCTTGGTCCCACTTGTGCTATACGCTAATGACCCTCGGTTCCCGTTCTGCTGCGAGCGTGAGCAGAGTGTCATGCGACTTGTGATCAGATCACAGATGTGGAGAAGAGGGAAGAAGCACTTTCTCCCTCTCAGAGGAATGTCTCTGCGTACATAGCATTGCACTTTGATGACATCCGAGTGCAGTGTGATATTTCACACTCTCCCATAGACTTGTATTTATGTGTGTGAGCCGAGACTCACTGCCAAACGCAGCATTCTTTTTTCATGCCAATATTGTACAAGAAATCAATTGCAGATGGACAGTGCCCCATAGTTTTACACGGGTGCCACTGCAATGCGATGTTTTATTGGATTGCACTGGTCCGTGCAAAGCGCAAGTGGAACAGAGACCTCACTGTGGTTCTTGCATGGTCTGTAATCCGATGATGACTGATAACTTCCAAGTATGTCATTTCCATTGTTAAATGGAATCTGTCACCAGGTTTTTTTGCTCCCCCATCTGAAAGCAGCATAATGTAGGGGCAGAGATCCTGATTCCAGCGGTCACTTACTGAGTTGTTTGCTGTCAGTTTTATAAAAATCAATGTTTTCTCTGCTGCAGATCTAGCAGTTATACAGAGATCATGAATATGCTGGACTACCTGGCAGCACACCAAGTAGTCTAGTAATGATAATCTACTGCTGATCAGTAATTTTATCAAAACTACACTAAGTAACTCAGTAAGGGACACATCGTTGGAATAAAGATCTCTGCCCCTACGTTATGCTGCTCTTAGATTAGGTGGCAAACACCTGGTGACAGATTCCTTTTAAGGATGTGCTGGAAGTTGTAGGTTCATGCAATACAAATGTATATGGGTCTGACCTGATATTACAATTGATGTAAAATGTACTGCTTGTGATTCTAATGATGCATTTATGTTTTTATGCTGTTTCTGAACGGATTGGTTTATGGGGATGTATTTCTTTACTGCTTGTGGCTCTTTTGATGAATTTCTGTATTGCTGGTGGTTGTGATGCTGTGTTTCTGTACTGATGGGGGTTCTAATTATGTATTTTTCTACTGCTGGTGGTTCTGGTGCTATTATTAGTTCTGATCCTGTACACAAGTAACAATTCATATATTGTAAGATTACTTTAACATTGATCAATAAATGGAGACAAAGCATAAGCACAAAACAGCACTCAATACACCAATAAATGTGAAAGGATATATATTATATTGAAAGTGTAACATTAAAATAATTTAAAACCACAAGAAAGGGTCCATCAAATAGCTAAGGAACCACTGAAATGACACCATAGTACACTGCAAACAAGCATCAATAAATAAATCAATAGGAGACAATATAAATAATCCCTGAGATACAAGTACAAGACCCAGATATGGTCCTGAATATACAAGTAAGAAAAATGTCAATAAGTCCAATAACCTAAATATGAGAACCTGGGGAATACAAATAAGCACAGAAAAATTGGACAATATACAAAGATCCAAAATCACCCCAAGGGCTCACAAGGAGTCCATGTTTAGGTACAATGGTCCTAGCAAGAGTAATACCAAATAGATAGCAAGGCATATGAACAGATAGCAAGATGGAACATCTAATCACCCAGCCCAACGTGTGTCGCTACATAAGCTTCATCAGGGAAGGAGGGGAAGGACATAAAACCCAATACACACATATACAGTGTGTCCACCCATATCCTGTCCACCGCCATTAACTTGAGAACGGCGGCAGCTATAGGCATAGAAGTGGTGTCTAGGTATAGTAAATTATCCATAGCATTTCTATATGCAATGTGTCGATTCGTATTGAATTGATGATGCCCTACAACTTTGTAATTCACTTTTTTTCTCTCTCTCATTTCGTTTTCGACATAATTTTTCCACCAGGTGGCCCTATAGGTGGTTTCATTGCGTAGTGCATGGATACTTTACTATACCTAGACACCACTTCTATGCCTATAGCTGCCGCCATTCTCAAGTTAATGGCGGTGGACACACTGTATATACTGCTCAAAAAAAATAAAAGGGAACACTTAAACAGCACAATGGTAATTTAGTGTTCCCTAAATTTTTTTGAGCAGTATATATACAATAACAACATTAGGTAAACAAATACCGGAGTGTTGCGATCAGATGATCCCCCTGGCGTCCGGAAATTCACAATGCGCATGTGCAGAAGGTCACCAAAAGTGCAAAGACCAAAAAATGTTACTGTGCATGCACCAATCTATGCAAGCGTGGCAAGGTGATATTCATAGCGCCAAGTACGGCAACGTAATAGTAATGACTGCGCAGGAAGCTACCAACATGTGGAAACCAGAAAGATCATACTGCGCATGCACGAATCCATGCAAGCGCGGCAGAGATGATATTTACAACACTAATTATGGTAACGTGCATATAGTAATGAATTATTTAAGTCAAATCTACGCAAGCGTATCCAAATTGGAATTCACAACTTATTTGTACAGGAATAAAGTCAACATAGACAGAGAGGCGTAGAAAGCGGAAATACTAGAACAGAGCACTGGATATTTGTGGAAATTCAAAGAATATTATTTAGGCAAAAGAGAACATAGGAATATTTTATTATAAGTAAACAAATCACATTGACCCTTTAATACAGGGGTGGGGAACCTTTTTTCTGCGTGGGACCATTTGGACATTTTTACCATCATTCAGGGGCCGCACAAAATTATCAACTTGAAAATGACCCTGCTACACTTGGTTGAAACTCACTGTGGTGGCTGGAGCTGCTTCTCTTTGCTGCAGCTGTGATATTAGGGGATATTGATCTTGTTGCTTCTCACAGCTGCTTTCCCAGGTTTGTGTCAGCTGGAAATGCTGTATATACATCACAAATGAGACGCTGGGGGCATATGCATCACAGGAAGGGCTGGGGGCATACACATCACAGGAGACGCTGGGGGCATATACATCACTGGGGAGTACTGACATAACTGGGCATACTGTATACATCACTGGAGGGCAGAGACATAGTTGGGGGGCACAAACATCGCTGTTGGTATATACAGCATTGGGGGGGGTACACAGCCCTGAGGAGGTGGAGGGGCTCACACAGGCCTAGGGAGACTGGAGGGGCACACACAGCCCTGGAGAAGCTGGAGGGGCACACACAGCCCTGGAGGGGCACACACAGCCCTGGAGAGGCTGGAGGGGCACACACAGCCCTGGAGGGGCACGCACAGCCCTGGAGAGGCTGGAGGGGCACGCACAGCCCTGGAGAGGCTGGAGGGGCACGCACAGCCCTGGAGAGGCTGGAGGGGCACGCACAGCCCTGGAGAGGCTGGAGGGGCACGCACAGCCCTGGAGAGGCTGGAGGGGCACGCACAGCCCTGGAGAGGCTGGAGGGGCACACACAGCCCTGGAGAGGCTGGAGGGGCACACACAGCCCTGGAGAGGCTGGAGGGGCACACACAGCCCTGGAGAGGCTGGAGGGGCACACACAGCCCTGGAGAGGCTGGAGGGGCACACACAGCCCTGGAGAGGCTGGAGGGGCACACAGCGTCCTGGAGAGGCTGGAGGGGCACACACAGTCCTGGAGAGGCTGGAGGGGCACACACAGTCCTGGAGAGGCTGGAGGGGCACACACAAATAGGAATAACGTTTGGAACACCATTCTAAGTCCGAACTGGGTGCAAAAACCTAAAAAAACATCACTATGGGGAGATAAGGTATGCACACCAGTGACTATGTAAGGGGAATACAGGAAATAGCAGAAACTGCTGTGTGAATACTGACTTGAAAAATCCAATAGCTATATGCAAGAGTGAAAATGTGAAAAATGGAATCTGCATTACTGCCATGAACATATGAATCAAGAGAAATTTAGCTACTGAATTGATCAATGAAATAGAGCCCCAACACTACGCCAAAGTATTTCTCTACGTTGGGGTCCCTAGCTTGTGTGTGTCCTCTCATGCAGTTAAAAAACTTACCGTGTATGGGAAGCTGAGACCCAGGCTATTTATGCGTATGATATGGATTGGCAATAGGTGTGGTTGGGGAGGGTTCACAAACTAAAAAATACTAACAAATAGGAATAACGTTTGGAACACCATTCTAAGTCCGAACTGGGTGCAAAAACCTAAAAAAACAGTGGTTTTTTTTAGGTTTTTGCACCCAGTTCGGACTTAGAATGGTGTTCCAAACGTTATTCCTATTTGTTAGTATTTTTTCGTTTGTGAACCCTCCCCAACCATACACGGTAAGTTTTTTAACTGCATGAGAGGACACACACAAGCTAGGGACCCCAACGTAGAGAAATACTTTGGCGTAGTGTTGGGGCTCTATTGCATTGATCAATTCAGTAGCTAAATTTCTCTTGATTCATATGTTCATGGCAGTAATGCAGATTCCATTTTTCACATTTTCACTCTTGCATATAGCTATTGGATTTTTCAAGTCAGTATTCACACAGCAGTTTCTGCTATTTCATGTATTCCCCTTACATAGTCACTGGAGGGGCACACACAGGCCTGGGGAGGCTGAAGGATCACAAACAGGCCTGGGGAGGTTGAAGGGCCACACACAGGCCTGGGGAGGCTGAAAGGCCACACACAGAGGCTGCAGGGGCACGCACAGCGACCTGGAGAGGCTGCAGTGGCATGCACAGAGGCCTGGAGAGGCTGCAGTGGCACACACCAGCCTGGTGAGGCTGCAGTGGCACACACCAGCCTTGGAGAGGCTGGATGGTCACACACAGGCCTGGGGAGGCTGAAGGGTCACACACAGGCCTGGGGAGGCTGAAGGGTCACACACAGGCCTGGGGAGGCTGAAGGGTCACACACAGGCCTGGGGAGGCTGAAGGGTCACACACAGGCCTGGGGAGGCTGAAGGGTCACACACAGGCCTGGGGAGGCTGAAGGATCACACACAGGCCTGGGGAGGCTGAAGGGCCACACACATGCCTGGGGAAGCTGAAGTGTCACACAGAGGCCTGGTGAGGCTAGAAGCACAAACATACCTGGAGGACGCTGTGGCAGCAGTCCTCTTCTGTGGGACCAGAGCACATTGCAGGCTTACTCCACCCACAAAGAAAGTTTTCACACTGGCATTGGCCAGCACGAGGATGTAATCCTCCAGTGTTTGCATGGTTGAGCCTAGAACGTATGGGCTCCTTCCAGGTTGGTGGGTGTGCATCGCAGCATTCAGAATTGAACACGCTGCATACAGGGTTTAAAGCGCCAACAGCCAGCAAGACACGGATGCCGCAGGAGCACTGCGGTCCTTGGGAAACTTCCTTACCCCTGATCTAAGCCGACAACAGGAAGTACAATATTTTCCATGCCATATCTATATAATACAAGTGTGACAAAATCCATAGATATATCCACAGTCAGGGAACATTCGCATATGATATTACAAAATATTTTGGTCCTACATTGGAGGGAAGTGTGAGGGGTTTGGTAGACCCCTTTATAACATTTGATCTACTGAAGATCATTGTCAGACACCAGGATAAGCAACGAGTATTGCACACCTGTCCATATTTCATGCAGCGTTCTCCTCTGCCAGAAGCTCTCATGGATCTAATGCGTAAGATATATCTGTATTATATCCCTTTTACTTTACACTATTTTGCCTGTGTGTGGCTTTAATTATTCATTTTTTTAAGCAATGTATTTTTTTGTATATTAAATATAAAACGTTTGTTCCTTGCTGCTCAAAAATGTACCCACAAAGAGGGCGAGTGTAGCTTGGCTATGTTACCATGTATGCCAGACTGCAAGAGAGTATTTGTTAATTGCTTAGAAAAGCTGTGTAGCGTGTGTGACCAAGTGCAGGCGTCTAACTGTCCTATCAAAATGGAAAAGTATAGCAGCTAAAAGTGTGATGTGGATTTGACAACTGATCATGGATTGTGCTTAGCTCATATTCAGCCTATTGCGATAGGTGAGCGGACAGGTGAGTGTGAGAAGCAGAATCCCCCTGTAGAGTAGCATCTAAGGCATGTGTTTTGCGAGTGAGTATATTCATGATAAGTTGGCCATAGAGTGGCATTTGTGACAAATTGCTAGTAGCAAAATGCCATTTCTTGACAATGTATATTGCCTTGTCTACAAAAGTCCAATCTGTCAAAGTATAAAATTACTGGAAGCCGCTCGGTAAACGCTGAAAAACAGAAATAAAAAAAGCTTCAAAATGACGAAAAATATAAACATTGCAGATCTTTAAAATAAAAAAAAAAATCTATTATCTTGCCATTTTTCATTTTATACAAATTTCTGCTTTTTTTGTTAACACTAAAATAATAAAAATCGGGACAAATCTGGTATCCCTGTAATCACCATAAAATGTAGGCCGTAAAAAGTACTTCCTGAAAAGCAAAAATACCAGAATTGTTGGGGTTTTTGTTCTTTTGCAATTTCACCACACTTGAAATTATTTTCTGCTGTTCTCCAGCAGGTTATGTGGGAAAAATAGATGGTGTCATTCAAAAATGCAACTCTTCCTGCAAACAACATGCCCTAATTACTAGTGGAGTGTAAATCTTCCAGAAAAATGCTTGAGTTTCCATTGACTTCTATTATACTCTGTAAGCATAAGAAGCATTTTGATGATTTGTATTAGTTTACATAGTACCGAGCAGTTCGCTCATCACTACTCATAGTTATGTGGATAGAAAAATAAAGATATGGCCCGTGGAAGAAATGAAGGAAAAAAACAAAAATAAAATAACGGAAACTGACCATGTTGGGAAGGAGTTAAGTATCACCGCTTCGTTTTTCATCCATCCTCTTATTTGACTTTTGAGAAAACTTTATTAATCTATACCTATGTGTAGATTATATGCGTTTAACTGCAAATTTTAGGCATCTAATGCAAGTCTTTGGGGAAAAACTGAACATAAAATTCTGTACTTGCAAAAGAAATTAACATGTTGTGAACTGTAAACGCACCACAAGTCAGTGTTTATGCTGCATAAAAAAAGCATTTTGGGCATGAGCGGTTTCTAAATCCAATACATTTTGTTGGAACTATAAGATGCTGCGTTTTTTGCTCAGAGAAAATAGACAATGCCAAGAGAAATAAAAGCAAAAAAACCACACCAATAAAATAGAAAATACTAAATAAAGTAGAAAATACTCAGCATAAAGCACAAGATGAATCTGAACCTAGAATTCAGATTTGTGTCAGACAAAATGAAGAAATTAACAGAAGGGTTTTTTTTTACCTTTATTCTTATGATAACTTTTTCATTGATACCATGTTTCCATACAAAAGACTTGTTGTTTGTGCTTTATTCAACATTTTGTGTAGTGGTGTGATGAAGAAAAACCTGTATTTTTGTCATGTGTCTAAAAAATGCTTACAATGAGAATTTTAAAAATGTTGTTACTTTGTTTTTAAAGCTGAACAAGAAAAAAATAAAATAAAAATCCTTTAGTTGCAAAACAGGTTGACTAATGACAGATCCACATGTCCCTTTTCAATGCCAAATACCAGGACAGTTTTGGTAATCTAGTGAATGCTGGAACATGGATTGTGTCAACAGCGCTGTTAATCTGAAGATTTGAGAAATTTTCAAGGGCGCCACAATGACTGTGTAAGGGTATGTGCACACAGATTTGCTTTGAAGAGGATAAAAACAACATGCTTTCTAATGGATGCCTCTTCAAGAAATGCTGCTTCTTTGGAGAGTTTATGAAGTATTTTACTATTCCTGAAGCAGCTATGAAGAGTGTTGCAAGCGTTTTGACTTTTTTTTTGCAGCCTTTTGTTCTTTGGAGCAGATTCCATCAAGAGATCCTGCATAAAAGTGACATGCACTCCCACCTGGCCTTTTCTCAAAATCTTAAGTGGAAGAAACACGCTCAAAAGACTAAACATATGAACAGCAGGTGATTTCCTATTCATTTGTATTGTAAAGTGTCTTTCAAATTTCCAACAATTTTTCAGGCATGGTTGCTTCAAAAGACTTCTCAAAAAACTCTGAACATAGCCTACTAGTGCCCTGTGCAGAAAGGTTTTCCTTGTCAATGGCATAGTTAATCTCTACATTATCACCTTGCGGAGCACCAGAATACTTGAATTACCAATACATCTACTTATACAGCTGACTGATAATTGACAAGACACCGTTTTATAATATAAGCCCCAAAGATTTATTGGGGACATTGATTTTTATTTAAACATGCTGTTGATTCCAAGTATGTGCCTCATAATACAGTAATTATTTATAACTAGCACTGACAGGCAAGTATTACCAGTTAAACAGTATGTCACCACAAAAGGAAGGTAAACTATTTTTCATACATCTAGCAAAGTAAAATCTTGATAGCACTCTAAAGCAGAGGCAGACAAATCATTGGTAGAACCTGTGCAATCACTCAGGGGCCCAGGTAGTAAGGGGGCCCGTTTCCACCTAAAAAGCAGCAGATTGTCACAGACAAAGAGGGTTGCAGTATGATGAACTACTGGACTGTAAAGGGCCCATATACTGGCCTTGCACTGGGGGCCCCTTTTTTCTGTGTCTGCGCCTCCTCTAAAGCATAATAAAGCAAAAGCACAAATGATTCAGAATATGTAACAGTACACAAAATTCAGATAACTAGTAGATTTTAAAATATTGCAATTTTTGTGCAAAACCAACCCGTTGTCATGTTTGCATGTCAGGACCTCACCACTTTCTAAGTAGATGATGGAAATGTGGAGGTAAATTTCAGTATTAAAACTGTGAAAAATTTAAGTTTCTTAAATATATTAAAAATTATTAGACCTTTTACCATAAACAGAGGTGACTCCATTTACAGATACCACCCTCAAGTGTTTTTCACCTTTTTTTGTGGTTTCTATTTTTTCCACCATTACGACCAGAAGCTACAGTTCATAGTGCAATATGGAATGCACTTCATACTCCTCTGATTGCTTTCAGTGGTATTTATTTTTAATCCAGCTTGCTCTGACAAGTTTATGAAGCATTTTCCAAAGAACAGAAAGGTGCATGTGGCAAGAAAACTCCACAAAAAAAAAAATAAGTGTTCTTACAAATGTTTAATTATGGAGGAAAAAAAAAGTGCGTGTGAAGGAGGCCTTAAGCCTTTCATCTGTCACTGCGCAAGAGAAGGAGAACAATTCATACTGTAGTTGTCAGAAAGTAAGAAATGATGGAAAGGCTATCCGATATACACTTTACAAAAAATTTGTTAGCCAATTATGCATATAAATCACCACTACTGCCCACACGAGGCCTTGGGAGGGGCGTCCTTCATATTAGTTATGGAAGTCAGTAGATAAAAGAGGATTTGGGATTTTATTTCACACAGCAAAAAAGCTAGTAAGACATTCTTCTGTTCCTACACTAATGAGCAAAAAAAAAAAAAAAAGCATATTTTCCAGGCCGTGCTCTTAAAATGAACTTCTAAGAGTAATGTAGAATACAAGTTGTGTGCAGACAGAGCAAAATGCAATAGAAAACCATATAGATATAATTCATAAAGTTAATCATATTATCCTGTAAATCTTTTCAGACACCAGTTTTACAGTCTAGGGTACATTAGTGTTCACCACACCACTTTGCTACTCTTGTGCTGCTCGTGCTGCTCATCAACAAGTCCTTCAGAGTTCAAGTCCTCCAGAAAAAGTAGTAGGGAAATGTCAGAAAGTATCTTTATCTTAAGTCCTAGATTGATATATACACCTAAAAAAAACAAAAACAAAAACAAAAAAAAAACATATGAGAAACACGGTGTACCAAACATCACGTTCTTACATATTCAGAATAGCTCAGAAAGTAAGGGGGGAAATGCAACAGGACTGTATGAGTTACTAATGCCGAATTACGTCAGCAGGGAAAAATGCTCCTAGATGAAAGAATTATTTGTGAAATGGTGCTACAGAGATCTAAAAACATGAGATTTCCATTTTCACTTATAGCCAAGAAAGAGTCCATACCACTACGTAATAAACTATTACTTATAACACTGCTCAGTAAAGTTTATAAAATTGCAGTTCCTTCTAAATGATATGGACAGTGGTAGCCATGAATTAGCACCAGTAGTTGTTCTCGGAAATTACAATGTACTTGTATCCCAATTAGCCCCCAAATGTTTCTTATCCGCTTGATTTCTCACTCTGCAGCAGGGGTGAGCAATTCAGATTTCTAAGAGGCCATGTGAGAGACCATGGCTGCTGTGGAGGATCAAACTAATAAGCTGAACATAATATACATAATGAGAATAATTATTTTTAATATTAGACATGTCAATTAGCTGCTACTGCATGTTATGATAGGGTTTATTGTAACATGTATGGTTACCTGAAGCAACTATTCAAAACCATATAATATACAGCTTTATATATTATATTATACATTTTTTTAAAAGCTGTAAAATTATACTACTCCTGTTACTCACCCTTAAGAATAATTAGCAGAGATGTAAGTTGATCAGATAGAATTCTTACTATGATATATCCATGGTCTTTTATCCTTGTCACAGTCTCTGTTTGTTTCGGTCTCAATCCCGCTCTTTCTCCTGCTCCCGCTATTTATCTTGTTCCCATGCTTGCTCTTTTCTTTCCCAACATGTGCCTTTCCCCTCCTTCTTTAATGTCGTATTGTCACCTGACTTCCATTATAAGAGTTAGGTCTACACAGGTAGGTGCCCACTGGATTGCCGCCAACAAGGTACTACTCCTTAGTTGTGTTATCAGCCCTTTGACTATTCTAGTCCAAATAGCCGAATGTGTCCCATGGGCCAGAATTTGTCCAGGTCTGCACTATTGGATGACATTTAAAATGTAATCCTGAAATATAAGCAGAAAATGCAAATCCGATGGTCTCTGTGGTGCCAAGAAATATCAATTTCAAAAACCTGATAAAGTCACTGATTTGATGTTGGAACGTATTGCATGTATTTTATACCTTAAAAATCAGCAAAAATATACAGAAAATTATACTTTTGAGGGGCATTTTGATAATAAAATACACAAAGAACTTATTCTCCGCTGGATTCACTTTCTATTTTATCTTGCGTTCCCCAACCAACTCTTAAGACTCAAAATTTTCCTTTGGCATACAGGATGATTCATTTGCTACTTTACCTGGAAAAATTGCTGCAACTTCTAAAAGACGGTTGACCGTACTGAAATCTGCACTATACATACTTTGGTTAATGAGAAGCAAGAGTGTAATAAAGCTCATCGACGAGAAACATCCTCACACTCCGTGGTCTCAACTGGTCATCTTGCCAGTCATTTCCACTATGAGACAGACTTGCTGCACGCCTTTCTGAGTGTCAGTAGTTCAGGTGTGGAGCTTGCATTTCACTCCTGCCAAATTTCTTAATTTGTTAAAAAAATGTACATAAACAGTTTGCAGGAGCGTGTTTTCATTGTGAAAACATATAGGGAAAACGGAGTCCTTTAAGAAGATGCCAGAGTGAGTCTCTGAAGAAGTTTGAAGGTCAAAATCCGCCATCCAAACAGTGCATTCTCTCATTGGTGAAAACCTGGAGCGTACAGGAACAGTACATTATAGACATGTTGGATGACGTCCGAAAATGTCTGAGGAAACAATTCAAGACATGAAACAGCCACTTCTAGCATCTCCACGTAAATCATTGCACAGACTTTCCCATCCTGCATTCCACATGTTAACATGTGGCCAAGAAAAGTTTTTTTTCACCCGTACAGTCACATAGGAATTGAAAAGGCTAGATCAAGAGAAAAGAATTCGTAGTAGTCAATGGCTCCAGACATTCACTGCTGAAAAATAAAACATATTGGACTGTATGTGGTACACTGACAAAGCCTAGTTTCACCTATTTGGCTATATCAATTAACAAAACATCTGTATTTGGGTAGCTTACAACCTGCACACTCTTTATGAGACGCACCTTCAACCAGAAAAAGTTGTTAGTTGGTGTGCAACTTACAGGTGGTTCATAATTGGAGCCATATTTAAGCAACAGCGACAACAGCAGTGTACATGGAAATCCTCCAAACCTTCTTCAATTAGCGGGATGATTAACGTAGAAAGGACTACTTGCTAAAGGATGGTGCAATGTGTCACACATCAATTGTCATCATTACAGAGAGTAAAAGTCTTCTTTGATGAGACAGTAATCTCCAAGGATTTATGGCCATCAAGATCGCTTGAATTAACACCGACTGATTTTTTCCTTTGGGGACATTTGAAAGGTCAGGTGTACAGTAACAATCCACGAACACTGCAGGCACTCCGAGAGAGCAGACAGCGATAAGTTCAGGTTATGACCCAGACGTTCTGCAGAATACATTAAAAAAATACGGAACAGTGCGTGCAGATGTGCTAGGATACAGTGGACATTCTCAACACCTGCTTTAAAACATCAGTTTCTAATGAACCAAAGTATGTACAGACTAAATGTCATTACAACTTTATACCCATAAAATACAATATCTAAGGCCGTAAACTGGGAAAATTATTAACCGAGAAAAAAAAAAAAATAGTATTTGGCCTAAAAATAATTTGTTATTAATGACAATTAAAACCAAATAAATCTACAGACGTCACCATATGAAGGGGCTGTGAAACAATTTTTTTTCCTTCATTTTTGAAGTATAATAAATTACATATGAATCCAATTCACAAAAATGAATCAAAAATAAAACATTTGTAGACTGGCAGTATATAAATACATAATCAGTACAAAAGATCAAATATAACCACCACTGTATACAAAGTGAATATGTGCCTAGTATTGCAACTAAAAATTCTAAATGTAAGCATCAAATTCAGTATATACATGTGTATGAAAAGTATTCAGATCACTTTAAATTTTTCACTCTGTTTCATTGCAGCCATTTGGTAAATTCAAGCATTTTTTTCCTCATTAATGTACACTCTGCACACCATCCTGATAGAAAAAAACAGGAATGTAGAAATTTTTGCAAATTTATTAAACAAGAAAAACTGAAATATCACATGATCATAAGTATTCAGACCCTTTGCTCAGTATTGAGTAGAAGCACCCTTTTGAGCTAGTATAGCCATGAGTCTTCTTGGGAATGATGCAACAAGTTTTTCACACCTGGCTTTGGAGATCCTCGGCCATTCTTCCTTGTAGATCCTCTCCAGTTCCGTCAGGTTGGATGGTGAACGTTGGTGGACAGTCATTTTCAAATCTCTCCAGAGATGCTCAATTGGGTTTAAGTCAGGGTACTGGCTGGGCCAGTCAAGAATGGTCACAGAGTTGTTCTGAAGCCGCTCCTTTGTGATTTTAGCTGTGTGCATAGGGTCATCGTCTTGTTGGAAGTTGATCCTTCGGCCAAGCCTGAGGTCCAGAGCACTCTGGAAGAGGTTGTCTTTCAGGATTTCTCTGTACTTGGCCACATTCATCATTCCTTCAATTGCAACCAGTTGTCCTGTCCCTGCAGCTGAAAAACACCCCCATAGCATGATGCTGCCACCACTATGTTTCACTGTTGAGATTGTATTGGGCAGGTGATGAGCAATGCCTGGTTTTCTCCACACATACCGGTTACAATTATCACAGAAAAAAAAAATCTATCTCCGGCTCATCAGACCAGAGAATCTTATTTCTCATAGTGTGGGAGTCCTTTATGTGTTTTTTTTGCAAACTCTATGGGGGCTTTCATATATCTTGCACTGAGGAGAGGCTTCAGTCAGGCAACTCTGCCATAAAGGCCTGACTGGTGGAGGACTGCAGTGATAGTTGACTTTGTGGAACTTTCTCCCATCTCCTTACTGCATGTCTGGAGCTCAACCACAGTGATCTTGGGGTTCTTCTTTACCTCTCTCACCAAGGCTTTTCTCCCACGATTGCTCAGTTTGGCTGGACGGCCGGGTCAAGGAAGAGTTCAGGTGGTCCCAAACTTCTTCCATTTAAGGAATATGGAGGCCACTGTGCTCTTAGGAACCTTGAGTACTTCAGAAATTATTTTGTAACGTTGGCCACATCTGTGCCTTGCCACAATTCTGTCTCTGAGCTCCCTCTGGGCAGTTCCTTTGACCTCATGATTTTCATCTGGTCTGGCATGCACTGTGAGCTGAGAGATATATAGCTGAGAGCTTATATAGACAGGTGTGTGTTCATTTCCAAATCAAGTCCTATCAGTTTAATTAAACACAGCAGGACTCCAATGAACGAGTAGAAACATCTCAAGGAAGATCACAAGGAAATGGACAGCATGTGACCTAAATATGAGTGTCTGAGCAAAGGGTCTGAATACTTCTGACCATGTGATATTTCAGTTTTTCTTGTTTAATAACTTTGCAAAAATTTCTACATTTCTTTTTTTTCTGTCGAGATGGGGTGCATTAATGAGAAAAAAAAATGAACTTTTTTGAATTTGCCAAATGGCTGCAATGAAACAGACTTAAAAATTGAAAGGGGTCTGAATACTTTCAGTATACTTTCATATAAGTGACCACTAGAGTAGAGTAAATTTAAGTTAACCTAAATAACAAGCTGATCATAATGGATGCAGCTGTATATAGCAATGGCTAGATACTAAAGTTCTAGGTAAATAAATGCAGCCAAGACTAGATGGATTCAATCCTAATCAAGTGACAGAACTTACATGGAGTAGGTGTGTGACAAAGTCCCTGTTACCTCTAAATGTCAGTATTCTAGATCATCTCTTTTAGAAACTACAGCCAATTTTCCTGGTAAAGTAGAGTGATTCACCCTGTGTTTTATCTGACTGGAGTATTACCGTATTTTTCAGACTATAAGGCGCACATAAAAGCCTATGATTTTCTCGGTGCGCCTTATATATGAATACAAGCGAGCATCATGCCTCCTGTTAAGAGACATGCTTACTCTCCCAAACCGGTCGCTCCGATGCTGGTTGACCACATCGGCGGCGCTGTTCTCCGGGACTGGCGCCTTTTCTTTCGGCCATCTTGCTTCTCTGTCTTCTGAAGCCTGTGTGCATGACATGTACACCTCATACACACTCGCAGGCACTGAGGTCCTGCGCAGGCGCACTACAATACCGTGTTTTGATCTGTTCTGAGCAGGGCAGATCAAAGGGCGCCTGCGCAGGACCTCAGTGTCGGCGAGTGTGTATGACGTGGATGCGTCATGCACACAGGCTTCAGAAGACAAAGGAGCAAGATGACCGAAAGAAAAAGGCGCCGATCCCACAGAACAGCGCCCCCATCTGGCCAACCAGCAGCGGAGCGACTGGTTTAGCTGAGTAAAGAGTTTTTTATGTTCTACAGCGCAGCCTGCAATCTTATATACAGCATGTTAGAATGCTGTATATAAGAGCAGCGTCGGACTGGCTATTGGAGGAATCTCCAGTAATGCCAGGCCTGGATTCAGTTACCTGCATTGCACTCCGGAGCTCTCACCTGAGCTCCAGAGTGCAGCCTAGACTGTATCGCGAGCACCGAGTGATTGATTCCCCGGCGACTGCGGTTCAGTTCATGACAGCTGCAGACAGGCCTTGCTGATGTCCAGTGCTCTTATCTGAACTCCGGAGATCAGCCCGGCCTGTTCGTAGCTGTCATGAACTTAATGCCTGCGGCTTATAATCCGGTGCGCCTTATATATGAACCTAGGTGCCTTAGCAGGTGCTCATTGCTAATGTGCCTTATAATCCGGTGCGCCTTATAGAACGAAAAATACGGTAATTCTGGACAGATGGACAGAGGCGCATGCCATAAAAAAGATATGCAAAATTATTTATGTGGCACGCATCGTACTTTAGCAAGCCCTTTATGTGGGCATGGCATGCTCAATGCCAACGCCAGTCTTAAGAAATCTGCCTCCAGCACTGTTTCCTCCTGTACTCAGACCTACACCATATGGTGACATCATTGTTGTGCCTGCTTTCTGCACATCCCTCCAAGGTGACTGGCTCACTATAGACTAGTACTAGCCTGAGGTTACTAGCCGATCTTGAAGTTATAAAATTATTAACCTACTTGGATTTATTTTACCTTGTGTCTAAGAATTGATTCTAGCAGCCACATTCCTGAACGCTTTGGGTTTGTGAGCGGCGTGGTGATCTCAGCTGTCGTAAAGCAGCATCCCCATACTGTATACCTGACCCCATTCTTTCTGGATCAAGCTCACCTGATATGAAAAGATCACAAATATGAATTCCAAAAAAATCAGACACACACAACTGAATAAGACATAGCAGAATAAAGACAACACATTTATTTCTAGACCTGCTTGAATTCTATACAAAAAAACCCAACAAAACAGTTTGGTGGATTCAGGAAATTTAAATAACAAAAACAAAACTGAAGCACATTCAGTTCATTCACATTCACATTCATTTTGGGCTGCTATGCCCAAACACAAACTATATTTGGATTCCTTGCAGCAGATTCATTATGACAGGCATAGCAATTAGTCTAATGCTCATAATTCATGAAACAGAATTTGTCAGCAGGTTTTTGCAATGTAAGCTGAAGACAGCATGCTGCAAGAGTTAACAGAATTCAGGGATGCCTGACTTGTCAAGGTTCTGTCGGTTTTCCTGGAATGTTTGTTTAACCCCTTAATGACCGCGGGCAGTAATTTTACGTCCTAGCGGTCATAATGTTACTGCCTGCAGTCTGCCGCCGGCAGCATGCCGCGATCGGCGCACATAGCTGATTTTCACAGCTGAGAGGTGTGCCTGCTAGGCACGAGCAGAATAGTTATCTGCTCGTGCCGTTTAACCCCTTAAATGGTGCTGTCAATATGTGACAGCGCCATTATAATCGTGATCGCGGTAAACTTTTACTTACCGCCCCATACCGGAAGTCACATGACGTGATCACGTGACTTCCGGTAGTTGTCATGGTAGCACAGGGTCATGTGATGACTCCTGTACCAGCCATGAATTACTTTCAGTTTCACTCGGCCCGGAGCCGAGTGAATCAGAAAGTGAGCGTATCTGCTGTTTATAGCTGTGTAGCTGTGATCAGCAGATAGGGCAGAGCGATCGGATTGTTGATCGCTATAGCCCCCTAGCGGGACTAGTAAAATTGAAAAGAAAAAAAAAAAAATGGGGTAAAAAAAAAAAAAAAGTGAAAAAATTAACAAAAAACAAAAACCCCTAAAAGTTCAAATCACCCCCCTTTCGCCCCATGGAAAATTAAAGGGTTAAAAGAATAAAAAACACATTTGGTATCGCAGTGTTCAGAAACGCCCGATCAAAATATAAAATCAATTAATCTGATCAGTAAACGGCGTAGCGACAAAAATATTCCAAACGCCAAAATTACTTTTTTGTCGCCACAACTTTTGCGCAAAATGCAATAACAGGCGATCAAAACGTTGCATCTGCGCAAAAATGGAACCATTAAAAACGTCAACATGGGCTTCCGGATCCGGTCCTGGCTGAGGTGACAGCATAGAGGGGAACTCACCCGGACACGTGGATGAGACAAAAAGACCGCAGTGGGGAATCAGAAGTCAGCAGGCATGGAGCGGTACCTGCTGAGAAGTGCTGGCTGCAGCGAGGCGTCCTGGAGAAGCAATGATTCTGATGTGCAGCGTGTGGAGGAAGAAATTAACATGGCGCTGGAGAGTCTGATGGAGGAGGGGTCGGAGTCCCAGCTGCAAGCCGCGGTAACACAGATCAGGAGAGGGGGAGATAAAGGAGATGTGAGCGATGAGACAGAAGAGGAGGGGGCTGGTGAGAGATGGATGCAGGGGACAGAAGAGGGAGGATCTCAGTGGGAAGATGAAGGCAACATGGAAGAGGACGAGAGAGGGGAAGGAGGAGTTGACAAGGAAAGGGTGCACAGTGGAGCAGCAGGAAGAGACAGGAAAATAATCAAGCAAAATAAGGGACCTAATCCTGAAAGACCTCACCAGAAGCTACATGCCAGAAACACTAATACCCCCTGTAAAGAAAACAAGAAGCAGCCAGGAACACCAATGTCTCAAGCATGCAAATTACTGCTGGGAGAGAGAGGTAAAAGCTCAGTGCAAAATAAGAAATATAAGACAATAGCACCACCTGGAGGCCAAAACAAGTACAACCAGGAGCTCAATATAGATTATAAAAAATTAGCTGAAGAAGTGGCATCACATCTGTCTAAAAAGAGATCAAAGTGGTCATTGAGACAACCATACAAAAATCATTGGCTGCTATGCAAAAGCAGATAAACGTCCAGGCATCTAGATTGGCAGAAACGGAACAGAGAATATCTGATTCTGAAGAAACAATTTTGGATATGCAAGGACAAATAGCAAGTCTAGTGAAGTCTAATGAATATCTGAAAGACAAGGCTGAAGACTTGGAGAATCGGTCGAGACGAAATAATCTACGTATAGTCGGGCTGCCAGAATCGGTATCATTGGGGCAACTGTACAATATATGTGAGCTGGAGCTACCTCAGGCCTTAGGCATAAAGGCAAAATTCAGAGTAGCAAGGGCTCATAGAGTGGGACCACTGCGGCAACAAGAGGCGAACAAGGGAGAGGAACAGAATCTCAACAAGAATACCCGGTGAGGGCTAGAGAGGTGATAGATAAATATCTAGATTACAAGCACAAGGAGGAAATACTGAGGGCCTTTAGAGAACGAAAGCGCCCGTTACATTACCAAGGCAATAGATTTCTGATTTTTGGAGATTACTCGGCTGAAGTATCTAGAAGAAGAAAACAATTTCGCAAAATTTGCACATTTCTATATAACAAAAAAATAAAGTGTCAGCTGATGTACCCTGCTACACTAAAAGTTAAAAACCCCAATGGCTCGTTTGCTTACTACAAAGATTATAAAGAAGCAGAAAATGCTATCATGGCAGAGCAAGACAAGTCCCGGCCAGATGGACAAAAAAAAAGGATCTAGTGAAGAAGGGAGCAACAGAAGAAGATCCTCCATGAGCCCAGGAAAAGATCCGGAACATCTCGGAGGGCAAGCGCAAGATGAGAGCAGAAAGTAGAGGAGAACAAGCCCAGGATCACAACACTCCTCGCACGGATCACAGAGACTAACTCTTGGGGAAGATTCAGGACAACTGAAATCAACTAGATCCCTTTCGTCTTTTTTGTCGAGGAGAGAGGTGGAAGGGGAGGTTATGTGCCAATTTTTGGGCCTCCTCCTTTGACTCCCTGCTTCACCTTCCCACTCTTTTTTCTTTTTTCCCCCTCTTCACTCACCTCCTCTTTCCTTTGTTCAAGATCGCCATACAGACGCAAATGAAGTGGATCTAATCTGAACGTCAGGATGGTTTCCAGGACTCAGAGCTAAGTTGGACCCGAATTTTTTTTTTATTTTCTCTTTTTCTTAAGAGGTTTTAACATATTGTCTCAATCTCCTCATATCATTCGGGGCTCGTTCATGATAGTCCGGGGATAAAATGTGGGGGGGGGGAACTAGGGAGCTTAATGGTTTGGCCAGGAAAAGTGGAAGTCACTAAAATGGTGAAAAGTGGCAAAAATTTCTCGATAGGGAAAACATGTTTCACAGTTACTTGTTTTTTGTTACTTTTGTTATACTTACAAGGTTAGGAAGGGAAGTATCAACTTTGGGGGACTAACAAGGTATTTAGTGATGATTGTCTCGTCTATCGGGAGGCTAGGGCCCACAGGAGAGGGACCAGCAAAAGCAGAATGCATTAGCAACCATGGTACAAATAATTACGTGGAACGTTAAAGGTCTGAGATCTCCTAACAAACGAGCAATGATATTGAGACACCTGAAAAGACTTAAAACGGACATTGCACTATTACAGGAAACGCACTTTGGGAAGGAGGATTTTTTCCGCATGAAGAAACACTGGGTGGGCACCGTATACGGGGCAGAGGCACAAGGCAGGAAAGCGGGTACCATGATTCTAATAAATAAACAACCAAGTCATGAAGTAGTGACACAAGAGGCTGATGACCAGGGAAGGTGGCAACACTTAATCATTAGTCCAGCGGGCAAACTTAGTATTTATAATGGTTACAGTCCAAACGCACAACAGAACTCCTTTCATGAAGGCATAAAGGCCAGCTTACTAACAGAGGGGGGGACTAACATAATAGTGGGAGGAGACTTTAACACAGTTCCAGACTCAGCGGAGGATAGGAGGAGGGAGGAGGGGTAGGAAACGTGAACAGGAGGTCAGACAATAGAGCGGTAACATTAGAAGATGTAGGATTGAAAGATATCTGGAGACTAACGCATCCGCATGAGAATATACGCACTTTTCACACCCACATGATAGTTGGTCACGTATTGACCAGTTCTGGATATCTCAAGACCTAGTGAATGGAGTACAAAACTGTGAGATAGAGAACATGGTGATATCAGACCATAGTCCAGTGAGATTGGGCATTAGAGAAAAATTCAAGAGAGGTACAGATATCATATGGAGATTTCCATCGTTTCTTCTTAGACAAGAAAACTTCCAAAAAATACTGCAAGAGTGGTGGGGAGAATTCATAGAAGACAACAAGGAACATAAAGGGACACCAGTGTTATATTGGGAAACGGAAAAGGCGGTCTTGAGGGGTCGATTGATGGGGTATGCGGCCATGATCAAACGAAAAACTAATGAAAACTATAATGCCCTGAGTGAAGCAGTGCGGGTAGCTTACACTAAGTACTTGGCAAACAGATCTCCCACAGCTGAAGACAGATGGTTGGAGGCGAAAAGGGGATTTGACGATTGGGCCAAAAAGAAGGAACAATTATTCTGGTCGCACAAAGAAGCTGAGTTGCATAGATTCGGCAACAAGGCGGGGAGAATGTTGGCAAACCTGGCAAGGGGCAGCAGAAAGATGACAGTGATCCCCAAACTGAAAACAAAGGGGGGAGGGGTGACCACGGACCCTAAGGAAATTAATAAACTGCTGGGAGATTATTATAGAAAATTATATGGGCCAGGAGATAATGACATGACTGACGAGGCAGAATGGCTGAGACAAACACACATGCCCAGGTTAAATGAGGAAGACTTGAGTGCCCTGAATGCACCTATTACAGTGGAGGAGGTAATGAGAACAATTGGGGACCTTAACACCAACAAGGCACCGGGACCTGACGGTTTTAATAGCGAATTTTACAAGGCTATGAAGGATTTGATCTCGCCGGATCTTACGGTTGTATTTAATGCATTCCTGGAAGGAGGGGAAATTCCCAAAAATTCTAATGTAGCATACATCAAACTACTCCCCAAGGGGACCAAAGATCTAGATGATCCCTCTATCTATAGGCCCATATCACTTATAAACCAGGATTTAAAAATAATGTCCAAGATCATGGCTAACAGATTGGCCATGATTCTACCGAGGATCATTACAGAACACCGGGTGGGGTTTATTAAAGGGAGAAATGCTGTCATTAACATCCGGAAGACAATTCTAGTGTTAGACGCGGTGAGATTAGAGTGTACTGGGAAAGGGGCAAAACCAGCCCTAGTTACTCTTGACGCTGAAAAAGTGTTCAATAATGTAAACTGGAGCTGGTTAGACAAGCTAATGGAGGCCATAGGATTAGTAGGCAAAATGAGACTTTATATCAGAACACTATATGCCAACTCGGGAGCTAGGACTCCGGGCTTTTTATCAGACATTTTCCCTTTGATGAAGGGAACAAGACAAGGTTGCCCCCTATCTCCCCTCCTATTCAACCTGGCAATTGAACCTTTATCAAGAATTTTTACAGGGACAGAAAAGCTTTAAAGGGATCAAGATAAGGGAAATGGAAATAAAGATAGCGCTTTTTGCTGCTGATGTTATACTGTATATGGGGTACCCCAGTGCAGATTTACCACAAGAGCCTTGATTGAGAAATTTGGACTAATATCGGGATTTAAGCTAAACAAGAAAAAGTGCGAGATCATGTTTCTGAGGGGGGCCTCAAGGACCAACAGGGGGAAATACAAGGGAGGGTTGTTTCTGTGGCATCCCTATAGCACAGACTTCAATTAAATACCTGGGAATACATATGGGGAGAACGGTGGAATCGATCTATGAGCTAAATTACGGACCGTTACTAAGGAAAATTATAACACAAATTAAGGGATGAAGGGTCTGCCTCTACCACTTCTGGCAAGATGTCACCTGATAAAAATGATGAGCTTTCCTAGATTACTATATCCATTCCAGACAATGCTGTTATTACTAAAACTAAAGGAAGTGAATAGACTGAACTCTGCATATGCGGATTTTGTATGGAGGGGAAGGAAACCCATAATAAAATTGTGTACACTGATTAAGTCAGCGGAGGAGGGAGGACTTAGCTTCCCAGATGTTCGGGGATATAATCTGGTGTGTATAATGAGACGTGTTGGATTGGATGAGAGGGACGAGTAGGCACTCAGACTACGGTATGGAAGCCAAGTATGCACCACCATGGGATTTGACGTCCATTCTACACTTTCCACTGTCCAAGGTGGAAGGGCACAAAAGGAGGTCAATCATATTCCGAGACCACTATGTTAACCTGGAAATCAGTGAGAAAGAAGCTGGGGCTTTCATGGAAAGTATCTAAGTACTTGAACCCTTGGGCATCTCCAAACTTCCCATTGGGAAGAGAAAACAAGCTGTTTATTAGATGGAAAGAGAAGGGCATTAGGTGGGTGAAAGACGTTATGAATGTGGAGGAGAGAAGGTGGATGACAGGCAAAGAAGTGCTAGATAAGTATGACCTCAATAGCTCGCATATCATCCAATATGAACAATTAAAATTTGGGGTGCTTGGAGATCTGAGTGAGCTTGGAAGGGAATTGAACAGAAGTTTGATTGATGAACTTATGGAAGGTGATGTAGCAAGTGTCAATGTCTCTCATATCTACCGAATATTTCGGGGGGTGCTTATATCTAGGGAAGATAGCCGTACCCTAACAGCTTGGGGGAAACAATTGAAAGGACAAGAAGTGGTGGGTACCATATTGAAGGGTTGGGTACAAGTGTGGAAACATGTCACTAATGAGAGATGGAGGGACACTCAATTTAGAATCTTACATAGGGCTATCTTGGGATTCAATATACCAGGAAGAGACATGCGATGTCCTAAGTGTCAGGAAGAGAAAACAGATATGTTACATGGATTATGGGAATGTAAGAAAATTCAGGGGTTTTGGAATCAAGTTAGGGCATTTGTTAGAGCAACATGGGGAATTTCTAGTAATTTAGAGTTAATGGTGTGGATTTTTCACTCCTTTGAGAAAGGAGTA
The DNA here is from genome assembly GCF_048569485.1 of Anomaloglossus baeobatrachus. Lineage (NCBI taxonomy): Eukaryota > Metazoa > Chordata > Amphibia > Anura > Aromobatidae > Anomaloglossus > Anomaloglossus baeobatrachus. Next base: position 214,227,084 of record NC_134355.1, on the reverse strand, counting down.
AGAGGGGGTTCGGAGACGCAGGGACAGAAAAAATTTGTAATACTACAAGACATAGCCATGATAGCCAAACGATGTATTTTAAAACACTGGATACACAGAGAGAGCCCATCCATGAAGGAAGTCATAGGCGAATTACATAACCTATTGTGACTCGAAAAAATGGCAGCGGAAAGGGACAAAGACAGGCCGACAGGCAAGTTTTTTGGGAGATGGAGAAACTTTATTGAACGCCAATTTACCCCAGGAGAAATAAATAATGTGAAGACACCTTTTACACACTCAGAGTGGTATCTCCTGAATGATATCCAAGACAACTTGGGTAAATTAAAAATCATCCAGTAGTGGGTTGTGGAGAGCAGAGAAGATGAGCAGATAAGGGTATATCGAGACACGTCAGCAACTTCGGAAACACCTAGGGTTGACACGGGTTTTAAACGACCTAAATGACCTGTATTGTCTATGCTATTTCTTAAAAACTTTGTTTTGGTTCAACATGTATGATCGCTTACCAAAGAGCAGTATGGAATTTTAAGATGGGACAATATCCCCTATTATGTTTTATTCTGTCAGAGGAATGTTCTTCTTTTGTAACCATGAAGGTCTTTGTTAGGTTTATAAAAATTGAAAAAATTTAATAAAAACGTTGGAAAAAAACCCCCAAAAAAGTCAGCATGAGATGCAAAAAATAAGCAGTCACTGAGCCATGGATCCCGAAAAATGAGAATGCTACGGGTCATGGAATAGGGCGTAAAACATGCACCACTTTTTTCGGACAAACTTCCGATTTTTTTTAACCCCTTATTTAAAAGTAAACTTATACATGTTTGGTGTCTACGAACTCGCACTGACCTGAGCATCACACCCACACATCAGTTTTACCATATAGTGAACACAGTGAATAAAATCTCAAAAACAATAGTGCTATCGCACTTTTTTTGCAATGTTTCTGCATTTGGAATTTTTTTGCCGTTTTACAGTACACTATATGGTAAAACTTATGGTTTCATTTAAAAGTACAACTCGTTCCGCAAAAAATGAGCCCTCACATGACCATATTGACTGAAAATTAAAAAAGTTACGTCTCTCAGAAGAAGAATGGCGAAAAAAAAATGGAAAGCGAAAAATCGGCCGGTCGTGAAGGGGTTAAGCAGTAGGACACAAGCTGGACCTATCATTGGAATTTAATGTCACCTGCATAGCAGTTGTCATGCCTCTCCTCTGATTGACACCTCACTGTCAATGTACAGTACAATCTCTATAGAGAGCCTGGTGTGGGTGGGATAGGACTTTCTCAGCTCCGCTCCATGCAAAATCTAAAAATTCAGATTGTCAGAACGGCTGCAGCCAATAATCTAAGTGACACATTGTTAAGATTCAGTATCTATTTGCCTACATCATTTTGCTCTCAGATGAGGTAGCAAAAACCTGCAGACAGATTCCCTTTCCCTGCACATTGACATTAATGAATTTGGTGTGAGTCTTTATGTGCCATTGAAGAACTGCTACTGAAAATGCTGGCACTTGGCAGTGCAATGGATGAGTGGGCATGGCAACACCCTAGCGTCTGCCAAACTCCACCCATTGTGGCAATAGGTTCAAATTGGCATTGCTCAAAAATGTTGTGACTTTTAAAAACTTTGATGAATTGGCCACTCATGCTGACAGCCATGCCCAGGCTGACCGCGGGACTCCTGACCCAAACTCACAGCCTTATGGATATATGTGAGGTGTAAACCATGAGAACTATGTCAGGCTGGGCATTGCAGCACCCTGATGCTGCTGCAATTTTTAAAGTATGGTAATTGTTAAACACTTTTTTGATTTTGCAGGGAAACAGTCTTATTTGCTGGGCCTTGTGCATTATGTTTGTATAAAACAGTCACCCTCAAAAAATTGTTCCAAAAACGTGTTCCATTAGTATTATTTACCTGAATCAATCTTGTTCAGTATTTTCCTAGCACATTGAACAAATGCTTCCTCCACATTTTCTCCTGTAAGCGCACTTGTCTCCAAAAACATCAACTCTAAGGCAAAAAAAAAACAACAAATCAGTTTTAACCCTTTCACCCCAAACCTGTTTTCACCTTCCTGACAAGGCCAAACTGTACAATTCTGACCAGTGTCCCTTTATGTGGTAATAACGTTAACGCTTCAATATATTCCTGCGATTCGGAAATTGTTTTTTTCGTGACTCGTACATCCTGTTAGTGGTAAAGGTTAATCAATATGATTTGCGTTTATTTATGAAAATATAGAAAATTGGATTAAAAAAATGGAAACGTTCGCAATTTTCAAACCAGATATTTGTACCACACAAAACAGTAAATAAATAACATTTCCCACATGTCTACTTTATGTCAGCATTATTTTTTATTATTATTTTTAATAGCAACTTAAGGGTTAAAATGTTATTATCAATGTCATTTTTCCAACAAATCTGAAAAACAAAAAAATCTTTAGGGACCTTATCACATTTGAAGTGACAGAGTCCTATGTGACTTAAAATACTCAAAAGAGACACCATTCTAAAAACTGCACCCCTTACACAGCTCAAAACCACATCCAACAAGATTATTAACACCTCAGGTGTGACATCGGTATTAACCTGTTCACCCTCAAGCCAGTCTTCACCTTAATGATGCAGTCAATTGTTTCAATTCTGACCAATGTCACTTTATGAGGTTATAAGTCTGGTATGTGGGGGCATGGCCTGGCTATGGAGGAGTAAAGACACACGTCTCTCTAGCTCCCAACCCAGGCCGACAGAAACACAATATCCCAGCGTACCACTGCACCCAGAAAGACCTCCATGGGTGCAAGAAAGAACAAAGGAACACACTCCAGCGCGACAGGCACCGTGGAGCCCCTGTCCCAGGACATATCCCGCTTCATGTCGGGAGCGGGCCAGACGGAGCAGCGGGGACCAGGGCCTGTAATGGCGTCGCAGGCGGGCGGCGCTGCAGAGCAGAGGGAACTGCAGGCAGACACACTCACCCCTGGAAAGAACAGCGGAGGAGCGACGAAACCGGTGGGAGGCGAGCAGGCACCGACTCAAACGCAGGTCAGAGGAGGAGGGGGTGGATTGTGACCCGCACCACGAGGCCAAAATGGCGCCGCGGTGGAAGCAGGAGGAACACCAGAGCTTGCAGCACAGGTGGAGGGAGGACCTCAGAAGCAGTGTGGAGAGATAAGCGGCGCCCGGGGTATACTGCAGACAGGGGCATCAGTGGAAAAGATAACCCCAGACACCTCTCCAAAACAGCAGGCAAGTGGGCACAGGCAGGACCCACAAAAACATAATGAGGCTGATAGGATGGGACAACAGCCACCCCACATAGTGGAGCAGATGGAGGGCCTCCAGACCGTAGCTTCACCACATACAGAGGCAACCCCAGCCCATGACTCACAGCATACAGCCCAGTCTTAGAAGACTGGGACCCTAGAACAGGGGAAAGAAGCCCACTCTCAGAATACAGGCTCCCCCTGGGGAGACGCTGACACCCCACAGGGAACCGAGGATCAGATGCTACAGCAGGGGAATGAAGGCCTCAGGTCCTTGAGGAAGGCAGCCCTGACAGATCTTCGGGACTTAAGCAACAGAATCAAAAATATGCCATCAAGGGAGGAGATAGATAGCTATATTAACCGATTGGAAAATGCATACAAAGCTGAACTGGTGGCCCTGAAAGATGATGTACAGCACGTGGGGGAGAGAGTGACAACAGTGGAGGCAACTACAACATCTATGTCACAGACATTGAACACCCACTCCTCTGACCTGTCAATCCATTCTTACCAACTGCACTACCTATCTGATCAAATGGATGATGCAGAAAACAGAGGAAGGCGAAATAATATAAAGATACGAGGCCTCCCAGAGTCTATTGAACCGGGTGAGCTGGACAAAACAACATGTCATCTATTCAACTCACTCCTACAGGTCCTTCTAGATACCAACCTTGAACTAGATCGAGTTCACAGGGCCTTAGGACCCAAATCAATGGATCCAGCCTACCCCAGAGATGTGATCGGCAGAGTTCATCGCTATCAGCTAAAAGATGCCATAACGGCACGGGCCCGTGCCTCTGGAATCATCAGTCATCAAGATACACAACTTCAAATACTCCCAGACTTATCAAGATGGACACTACAGGCGTTGAGACCTCTTTTGGACGTTCTTCGGCGACACAACATGCCATACACGTGGGGATTCCCATTCCGCCTAAGTGTTCAACAAGACGGTAGAGTCCACACACTCAGCCATCCCAGAGGAATCAACGCCTTTACTGCAGCTTTACGTCTTCTGCCGGTGGAGGTCATGGACTGGCCCCAGCTGCCCTCAGGCCTCTTGGGAGGAGGACCCCCACACCCAGCACCGCCGCTGCCCCAGAGAAGGCGAGACCCCAGAAGGAAGGGAGATGATCACTGAGATTGGAGTTGCGCGCTGAGAAGTCATCGCTACCCAAGTCATTACCAGTTTTTCCTTCACAGGGATACCCCTTATTTCTCCCCCGGAAGATACTGATGAGACTGTCATACCTGAGGCGGGGATGGAGGGGGAGGTGCAAATAGTGTGATCAAAGACGAGAAGACCATCATAGGGGCAGCTAATCCCGCCGCCTTAAAGACAGTTGGTAGTCATTCGAAAAAGTCGAGAGGGAGGTGGGGGGGTGGGGACGGGAAAAATGGGGGGCAATCGCCTCTCTATGCAGGGTGCTCGATACACTGTTTAAAAAATGTTTTTTTGTTGTTTAGGATATCATAACTTTACTCAGAGCGGTGGTTATGAGATAACTGTTGATATGTTTTGAGTTTCAGATTGTGGTTCTGTCGGTCTGGGGGGAGATCTCCTCGGTGGAAAGCTCGCTACCAACAGGGGGAGTTTTACCTCGCTGGACGCGGTACAGTAGGAAAACTACTTCCCCCATACCCTCTGACTCTGTGGGTATCCCTCCTTTAGGAGACGCCCTACTACTTCCTACTTCAACACCCTATTCTTCCTGATTCTTTAAAAACTCTGAGCTCTCTTTTTTTTTCACTTCTCTATCAACCTCCCTCTTCTTTCTCCCACTTACCCCCCCTTTTTTTTTTGTTTTTCTTTCCTTCTCTATTCCACCCCCTTCCCTTCTCCCCATCCTACCCTCGTTCCCCAGTTACTAATACACGTCAGAAGATACACAGGCCCTACACAGTCTTGACACGACAGTGACTGGAAAACATGACATCTCTAAACTTCGGATCCATTAACATTCGAGGCTTCAATTCCCCGCAAAAATGATCTCCGGTTCCATATGGCATGCATAAACAAAAGATTCAGGTACTCATCCTAGAAAAAACACACTTTAAAACGGGTCACGGTCCTAACATCAAAGATAGATATTTTACCGAATGGTTCCACAGCTCTAACTCGGAATCGCGTTCCAGGGGGTTTCCATAGCGTTCCATAAAAACCTGGGTCACTCAGTAGTTGACTCAATTATAGACCCCAATAGCAGATTCATTACAATAAAAATCAGAATCAACTCAACTCTTTATACGGTGGCGGGATGGTACTCGCCGAGTCAGAATCAAGCAAAAGCGTGCGGTTCCTTTATCCGGGTTTGCTGAGGGGGTGGTGGTGATAGGAGGGGACTTCAACCTAACATTGAACCCGAGGGTGGACACCACTTCGGGGAGGAGCGCCATCCCGGAGGGGTCTCTACAGGCATTGAAAAAAGAAATACATAGACTGCAGTTGGTAGACATCTGGAGGATAATTAATCCCCAGGGAAAAGATTATACATTTTTCTCAAACCCCCACAATTCATATAGTAGAATTGACTTTTTCCTAATAAGTCACCATGCTCTCAAATGGCAACCCAGCCCCCTCCATCGGCAACTTCGTGTGGTCAGACCACACACCAATTTTTCTGAAATTGTCCCCACCGGTTAGACCTGAGCAGAACTGGAGTTGGAGACTCAACGACACTTTGCTTCGGGATCCCATATGCGTGGCGGACATTGAAGACTCAATTTATGCATTCCTTTCAGTACATGCTTCGGACAGCACACCATATCCCAGGGGTCTTAAACTCGGCCGGGTATATGGGCTGCACAGAGGAAAAAAAATAATTTGGGGGGGGCCGCATTCTTTGCAGGACAAAGTGACATTTTTATTGGTACGAGATATATATATATATATATATATGTATATATATATGTATATATATGTATATATATATATATATATATGTATATATATATATATGTATATATATGTATATATATATATATATATATATATATATATATGTATATATATATATATATATATATATATATATATATATATATATATATATATATATATATATATATATTTATTTTTACACACCTTGGGACCACTGATTTTGAACATTTTCCCTTGTTCATTATAGCAAGCGTGCACATTCTTTGTTTAAATATAGACATATTTTTTTTTTTACATTTTATTCCTTTCTTGTAACTCTTACAATTAGCACTATATAGAAATTTTGACCAACATCTTTTAGTAATGTTCCCCATATTGTATTAATGTGTTCATCCTTGTCCCCATGTTATAGTAATGTGTTCATCCTTGTCCCCATCCTATAGTAATGTCCCCAATCTATAGTAATGTGTCCATCCTTGTCCCCATGTTATAGTAATGTTCCCCATCCTTGTCCCCTTGTAGCAATGTCCCCATCCTATAGTACTGTCCCAATTCTATAGTAATGTGCCCATCCTTTAGTAATGTGCCAACCTTGTCCCCACCCTATAGTAATTTCCCCAGCATTATCCCTATTCTATAGTAATGTTTCCCATCCTTGTCCCCTTGTAGTAATGTCCCTATCCTACAGTAATGTGCCCACCTTGTCCCCATCCTGTAGTAATGTCCCCATCCTATAGTCATGTGCCCATCCTAGTCCCCATCCATAGTACTGTGCCCACCTTGTCCCCATCCAATAGTATTGTGCCCATCCTTGTAATGTCCCAATCCTATACTAATGTCCCCAGCCTTATCCCCATCTCATAGTAATGTGCGCACTTTGTCCCCATCCTGTAGTAATGGGTCAGCAGCTCCCCTCACCTTCCACAGACGCTAGAGTGAAGCTGAGGCGGAGTGGTCTCCTGCCCCAGATCCACAGTGATTGGAGAGATTGGTCACAAGGCCGGTCTCTCCAATCAGAGCTGGGGGCGGGTGAAACACAGGTCACCCAGCTCCAGCCAATGATCAGGGCTACAGCTGCACGGATCTTGGCTGTATTTCAATGTTTCAACGATTTTCAATGGCTGAAACATTAGTGGCTGTGATTGGCTGAGCAGCGTTCGTCAGCCAATCACAGCCTCCGTAGGTCCGGGGAGGAGACACCACCCAACCTGAGGTCCCCTCCTCCCCGAATCTAAGGTATTTGCAGCGATTGCAGCCACCGGGGCCGCGATTTCACCATGACGTACTTGGTATGTCATGGGTCCTTAAGTACCAGGGAGCCATAACGTACCCAGTACATCATAGGTCGCTAAGGGGTTAACGTCCAACACACACACACACACACACACACACACACATATATATATATATATTTATATATTTTATATACAGTGCCTACAAGTAGTATTCAACCCCCTGCAGATTTAGCAGGTTTACACATTCGGAATTAACTTGGCATTGTGACATTTGGACTGTAGATCAGCCTGGAAGTGTGAAATGAACTGCAGCAAAAAAAGAATGTTATTTCTTATTATTTCTTTTTTAAATTGTGAAAAGTTTATTCAGAGGGTCATTTATTATTCAACCCCTCAAACCACAAGAATTCTGTTTGGTTCCCCTAAAGTATTAAGAAGTATTTCAAGCACAAAGAACAATGAGCTTCACATGTTTGGATTAATTATCTCTTTTTCCAGCCTTTTCTGACTAATTAAGACCCTCCCCAAACTTGTGAACAGCACTCATACTTGGTCAACATGGGAAAGACAAAAGGAGCATTCCAAGGCCATCAGAGACAAGATCGTGGAGGGTCACAAGGCTGGCAAGGGGTACAAAACCCTTTCCAAGGAGTTGGGCCTACCTGTCTCCACTGTTGGGAGCATCATCCGGAAGTGGAAGGCTTAAGAAACTACTGTTAGCCTTCCACGGCCTGGACAGCCTTTGAAAGTTTCCACCCGTGCCGAGGCCAGGCTTGTCCGAAGAGTCAAGGCTAACCCAAGGACAACAAGGAAGGAGCTCCGGGAAGATCTCATGGCAGTGGGGACATTGGTTTCAGTCAATACCATAAGTAACGTACTCCACCGCAATGGTCTCCGTTCCAGACGAGCCCATAAGGTACCTTTACTTTCAAAGCGTCATGTCAAGGCTCATCTACAGTTTGCTCATGATCACTTGGAGGACTCGGAGACAGACTGGTTTAAGGTTCTCTGGTCTGATGAGACCAAGATCGAGATCTTTGGTGCCAACCACACACGTGACGTTTGGAGACTGGATGGCACTGCATACAACCCCAAGAATACCATCCGTACAGTCAAGCATGGTGGTGGCAGCATCATGCTGTGGGGCTGTTTCTCAGCCAAGGGGCCTGGCCATCTGGTCCGCATCCATGGGAAGATGGATAGCACGGCCTACCTGGAGATTTTGGCCAAGAAACTCCACTCCTCCATCAAGGATCTTAAGATGGGTCGTCATTTCATCTTCCAACAAGACAACGACCCAAAGCACACAGCCAAGAAAACCAAGGCCTGGTTCAAGAGGTAAAAAATCAAGGTGTTGCAGTGGCCTAGTCAGTCTCCTGACCTTAACCCAATTGAAAACTTGTGGAAGGAGCTCAAGATTAAAGTCCACATGAGACACCCAAAGAACCTAGATAACTTGGAGAAGATCTGCATGGAGGAGTGGGCCAAGATAACTCCAGAGACCTGTGCCGGCCTGATCAGGTCTTATAAAAGACGATTATTAGCTGTAATTGCAAACAAGGGTTATTCCACAAAATATTAAACCTAGGGGTTGAATAATAATTGACCCACACTTTTATGTTGAAAATTTAACTGAGCAACATAACTTGTTGGTTTGTAAGATTTATGCATCTGTTAATAAATCCTGCTCTTGTTTGAAGTTTGCAGGCTCTAACTTATTTGTATGTTATCAAACCTGCTAAATCTGCAGGGGGTTGAATACTACTTGTAGGCAATGTATGTATGTATGTATGTATGTATGTATGTATGTATGTATGTATATATATATATGTATGTATGTATGTATGTATGTGTATATATATATATATATATATATATATATATATATATATATATATATATATATATATATATATATATATATATATATATATATATATATATATATATATATATATATATATATATACACACACACACACCATTCTTCTCGCCTGTCCCGCGCTCCCTCCGCTGCCTCATCTCTGCTTCGTGCAGCCCCCAGGCCCGTGCCCCTGGTCACTATCGCGGCAGGTGCAGTGTCACTGTCAATGATTTATGTGAGATGATTGTATTGCCGGCACAAGAGCGGAGCGCCAGCAACACATTCATCTGACAAAGTGCAGACAGTGGCTGCGGCCCCTGCACCTGCCGCGATAGTGACCAGGGGCACGGGCCTGGGGGCCGCACGAACTACCCTGAGGGGCCGCATGCGGCCCACGGGCCGCGTGTTTGAGACCCCTGCAAAATCCCATCAAGTGGGAGGCTCTGAAATGTGTCCTAAGAGGCACTTTTATCAAAACAGGGATCACGCATCAAAAAGGCTAAAGAGGCTAAGGTGAGGGACCTCCTGGCCCAAATTCAAATATTAGAAACTCATCACAAGGGCACACTATCTTCAGAAACACTGATAGAACTCACTAAATGCAGAGATGAACTGAAATCCATTTTAAATCTCAGTTACCTTAGATTCAAAAATCAGTTTAAAAAGACCCAATACAACTATTCGGATAAATGTGGTCGCCCAATGTCATGCCTCCTACATCCCCGTATACAGACTCCATACATCCCCCGAATACGGCACCCAAATGGGACAGAGGAACACAACCCTGTAGAAATCCTAGACATAATGAAAACATTTTACTCCAACTTATACAACATCAAAGGAAAATTCTCAGACCTGGATCCCCAGGAATTTCAAAGGCGGGTAGAAGAATACATAACAGACACAGCCCTCCCGGTAATAGGGGAAAACGTATCAGCACAGCTTGAGGAACACTTCACTGAGGCGGAGGTAGAGAAAGCCATCAATAATACACCTAGCGGAAAGAGCCCTGGACCGGACGTGTTTTCCCCATTATTTTTTAAGATCTTTAGAGACAAACGTACGCCCTTTATGACAAAGGTGTTTAACTCAGTCACATATACCAACGGGTTTGCCCCACAATCATTGGAGGCCTACGTAGTTGTAATACTCAAACCAGAGAAAGACCCCACGATGGTCTTAAACTATCGCCCAATCTCGTTGATTAACGTAGACATCAAAATCTTTGCAAAACTACTAGCCAATAGACTGTCACCGATACTTCCAGACATAATACACTCGGACCAGGTGGGATTTATACAGGGACGCGAGGCGAGGGATAACGTGAGCAAGATTATCTAGTTAATCGCCAGGGCGGGGGCGTGCCCGGGTGGAGTGGGCCTGTTATCAATAGATGGCGAAAAGGCCTTTGACCGCGTACACTGGGGTTTTATGGAGGCGGCCCTTAAACAGATTGGACTGAGGGGAGGTTTCTTAACTAAAATAATGGCCCTCTACAACGGCCCTACAGCACGGATTAAAGCAAACTGCTCCCTCTCAACCCCATTCCAGATCCACAATGGTACTAGACAGGGATGTCAGCTATCCCCATTGATCTACGTCATTGTTATGGAACATTTGGCAGTGGATATCAGGAAGAACCCCAGTGTGCAAGGTCTAAGCGTGGGCGGGAAAGAATACAAAACGGCCCTTTATGCAGATGACTTGTTGCTATACATCTCAGAACCCCATATCACCTTCCTCTCACTCATGATGGAATTTGAACGTTATGGGGACCTTAGTAACTTCAAGGTCAACTACAAAAAACCGGAAGCCCTAAACATCTCATTGCCAGCGTCGGAAATCCAAAGATTCCAAAACAACTTCCCATTCAAGTGGCAGGCACACTCATTAAAGTACCTGGGAATTCAGATACCTACCGACCTCAGTAAACTGTACACACTAAATTACCAAACCCTACTAGACAAGACCCTTAGGGACCTCAACACATATAACAAAAAACCTCTATCTTGGTTTGGAAGGATTAACACCTTTAAAATGGACATCCTTCCAAGATTCTTATATGTATTCCAGGCTGTACCCATAAACCCTCCAATAAACTTTTTTAAAACCATGAAATCCGCTCTTATAAAATTTATATGGAAGCAAGCAAAACCCAGAAAATTCCTCACCCTTACTAGACAAGCAAGAGGGGGGGGCGGGTTTGCCAAATCTACGACTATCACCAGGCGTCGGTGTTGGTCAGATTGTTTGACTGGCACTTCCAGACAGACGCAAAACAGTGGGTGGAGCTGGATCAAAATGTACACAGACACCTCTGAAGAACCTCCCAAGGGTGGGACAATGGGTGAAGATACATATTGAACTCAAGGGGGTTTTGGTGAAGGCAACGTTGACGTTGTGGGATAGGTTGAGAACAAACAGCGGGCTGACTAAACCCCTCAGCCCATTGACCCCCATCTTCAACAATCCGGAGTTTCCTCCTGCGTTTGGGGTGAGAGGTTCCTTTGTTGGCCCCAAAACTCTGATCTTCGAGTGGCTCACTTATTACAGGACACACATATCCCCACGCGAGAACAGTTAGAGGCAAGGGATCCCCCCATGAAACTCTCTTGGTTGCAGTATGGACAGCTGCGGTCCTTTTTGGGGAAATGGAGGGCGGAGGGCCAACACCGTCACCTGGTGTCGCCTACAGCGTTTGAAGGATTGTTCCTAAGGGATTCACCACCCCCCCATCTGATCTCAGTGATATATAAACACCTTAACGGACAGCCTGACCACCCGGGCCCGGACTATGTCCAGGCATGGGAAAGGGAATTGGGAACTACGTTTTCAAAGGGGGACAGACAAAAAGCTTTCCTCTTTACACATAAAATGTCGGTGGCAGGATTTGCTCAGGAAAAGAATTAAAAGATTCTGGCTCGGTGGTACCTTTGCCCTACTAAAATTCATAAACTATTCCCTTCGGTAAATGCTGGCGCTGTGGAATTGAAAAGGGGGCAATGTCCTAGATATGGTGGGAATGTGATAAACTCAAACCCTTCTGGGACACGGTATTCGGGGCCTACATGAGAATTACAGGAATCCAGGTCAGACCTACCCCTCAGGTGGCGATCCTCTCCATGTTGCCAGGCTCCATCGGGGCACAAAAAAAGAGATCTCAGGTTTTGCCTGATTGCAGCTAGATCAGTAATTCCCAGATACTGGCGGAGGACGGAGACGCCACCTGTTGGGGACTGGTTTAAAGAATTCTCACACATAGCACTAATGGAAGAACTTTCCACAATAGCCAATGACACTACTGACACCTACACCTGGATTTGGCAACCTTGGATCATGTTTAAGGAAACTCAGGAGTTCTCGAGGCTTTTGGCTCAGTAACGGAGAATCCAAGGGCAAGTCACATCTACCCTTAACCCCATCACCTCCCCCCTCCCCCTCACTCTACCCCTCTCCCCTAATCTCCCCCTCTTCCTATAGCCCCCCCCCAGCCACGCACCCCTCCTCCCTTTTTTTTTTTGTGTTTGTTCTTCCCTCTCCCTTTCTCCTCTATCTATTGTTCCATAGTTTTCTTCTTGGTTCTCTTTCTTTTCCTTCTTGGTTCTTTTTCTTCTTACACTACAACATTTCACTTCTCCCTGTTCTGCCTCATACACATCCTCGGTAATCAAATCCCCTCTGGAACTTCATTATCCTGCACCGTGGACGCAAAGCTCACCCCCTACTATTACGTACACTATTTCCTTACCAGGTAGTAGACATTCTGTTAACGAGGGGGCAAAGCTCAAGATCCTCCCCAGACCGAAAAATAGGAAAATAGCATATTTTCAAATTAACGTAAGATAGTGAATGGAGATAACCTTATGTAAGACAATATACCGTATTTTTCGCTTTATAAGACGCACTTTTGTTCCCCCAAATTTTGGGGGAAAGTAGGGGGTGCGTCTTATAAGCCGAATATCCGGGGGGGGTATGTATATATGTACACTGCAGCGTCCAGGGGGTTGGGGGCAGCAGCTCTGGAGCGCAGGTGAACGCTGTGGGCTGTAGCCTTAGATCTCCTGTACCCGCTCATATAATATGCACAGCCGCTGTCCATCTCCAATGGTGCTGAAATCGCACGCAGTGATGGGCTGGGGCAGCGGTGCATATTATATGAGCCTGCGCCCACCTGTGATGGTACATGCCCCCCCTGTGTTAGATTTGGCCCCCAGGCTTCTGCTCATTCTAAAATAAAAAAAGCTTTACTTACCCCCTCCAGCGTTTCTCCCCGTGTCCCTGCTTCCACTGTGATCAGGCAGGCAGAGAGCTCAGTCTGCTGTGCCGATCACATGACCGCACTGAGAACCAGGAAGTAAGGAACAGAAGCACAGAGGGAGACATGAGGGAGATAAACGCTGGAGGAGGTAAGGAAAGAGGGTTTTATTTTACTATGGGTAGCAGCCTGGGGGACATATCCAACACAGGGGGACTTGTGCGATCTATATCGGGGCCATGGACAGCACTATGGGGGCGATATCTAACACAGGGGGACTTGTGCGATCTATAGGGGCCATGGGCAGCACTATGGGGGCGATATCTAACACAGGGAGACTTGTGCGATCTATATAGGGGCCATGGGCAGCAGCATAGGGGCGTTATCTAACACAGGGGAACGTGTGCAATCCATAGGGGACCATAGGCAGCACAGGGGAATGTATGCAATCCATAGGGGGCCATAGGCAGCACAGGGGAACGTGTGCAATCCATAGGGGACCATAGGCAGCACAGGGGAATGTATGCAATCCATAGGGGGCCATAGGCAGCACAGGGGAATGTGTGCCATCCATAGGGGGCCATAGGCAGCACAGGGGAACGTGTGCCATCACAAGGGGGCTATATTCAATATAAGGGGGCCATATCCAGATTAAGGGGGCTAATTTTAGGATGGGGGGCTATGAGGGATATATACCCTATATGATTTGTTAGAGGGACACTGGCATTATAAGATGGACCCCATTTAACATTAAAAAAAAAAAAAATTCTCTTTTTCTTCACCAAATTTGGGGGTGCGTCTTATAATCAGGTGCGTCTTATAAAGCGAAAAATACGGTATCTGAAGCGCATCCGAAAGTGAAGGGATTTTGGAATAGAAGTATTTTGGAATTGGCCATATAGGGAGTAATGTTAATGTAGAGTAAATGATAAGATCTTTATTTGCATTTTAGTCACTATATGTAATGGAGTATATAGGATGGTTGGACCCGGAGAGGGACCATACATGCGAACTGTATTTAATCTTTTTTCTTCTATTCTACTGCTTTCTTACTCTTTTATACAAGGTTGTTTATTTTTTGTTGTGAAAATTCAATAAAAACAGATCATAAGTCTGGTATGCTTCAACTTATTCCAGTGATTCAGAGGTTTCTTTAATGACAGATTGGACTTCTTAATAGTGGTGAATTTAGTATAATATTTTCTGTATTTGTTAAAAATAAAAATAAAAACAGAAATTTGGTGAAAATTTCACAATTTTTAAACTTTAAATTTTCATACCCTTAAAGCAGAAAGTTGTGTCACAAAATAGTGGATAAAATAACATTTCCCACATGTCTACTTTACATCAGCACAATTTTTGAAATAATTATTTTCCTTAGGAAGTTAGACGAGTTTAAAGATTATCAGCAATTTCTAAATTTACAAATCCTTTTTTTTAAGGGGCCACATCACATTTGAAGTGGCTGAGAGGTCTAAGTGACAGAAAATACCCCAAAGTGACACCATTCTAATATTTGCACCCTTCAAAGTGCTCAAAAATCACATTCAAGAGGTTTATTAACTCTTAAGGTGCTTCACAGCAACTGCAGTAATGTGGAAGGGAAAAATGAAAATTTTAACTTTTTCCCCACAAAAAGGTTACTTCAGCCCCAAATTTTGCATTGTCACAAGGGTAACGAGAGAAAGCACCATAGAAATGTATCGTGTAATTTCTCCTGAGTATGAAGATACCCCATATGTGGTGGAAATCTACAGTTTGGAAGCACGGCAGAGCTCAGAAGGGAAGGAGCGCCATTTGACTTTTCTAACAAACACAAAATTGGCTGGAATCGTTAGTGGATGCCATGTCGCATTTGAAGAGCCGCTGATGTGCCTAAACAGTGGCGCTCCCAAACAAGTGACCCCATTTTGGGAACTAAACTTCTCAAAGAATTTATCTAGTTGTTTAGTGAGCACCTTGAACCCACAGGTGCTTCACAGATTTTTATAATGTTGAGCTGTGAAAATGAAAAAAATACAATCTTTAAATCACTAAAATGTTGCTTTAAACTCCAAGTTTTTCACATTCACTAGGGTAACCGGAGAGAATTGACAGTTCAATTTGTTATGCATTTTTTCCCCGAGTACGCCAGTACCCCATATATGGTCGAAAACTAAATTTTGAGGCACAGTACTGTAACGCCTGCCTGGATCCACAGACTCAGACGGGCTGTAATGGACAGGCTAGAGGGAAGCCACTCGCCAAGCAGGACCCCCAGAACCCGGAAACTCTTTAACCCCTATACAGGGATTTGGAATTACACAGGGCCCTGGAGATCACTACCTGTGTAAGGCTGCAGTCTGAGAGAGTAGTCGTCAGGCAGGGTCAAACCAGGAATAGCAGAACAGGGACAGAATCGGCCGGCAAAGACGTAATCAGAAACAAGCAAAGGTCAAAACCGGATCGGGCAGCGAGGTACAAAAACAGCAGGCCGGAGGGTAGTCAGGAAACAAGCGGTAATCAGCACACAAAATCACAGGACAAAACAGGAGCCAGAATTCTCAGAACTATCTCTGGCAGAGGTCATCAGACAGGAGGGGAATTAAAAAGGGTGTGGTGTCTTCCCATAGGCAGTAGCTGAATGATGGTACCTCAGCTGGGAGACACCCGCCACCTACGGTCAGCCAGTGGCACTGCAGATCCCCAGGAAACCCAGACCAGTGGATGAACGGAGCCTGCGCCCACCGGCGCCGCTGGTATCGACTCCTCTCCCATCACCAGCACCATCCACGGCAGGAACACGGCGTCGCCTGGCGATCAGAGCAGAAGTCGATGGAGCGGACTCCGGTGGTGACGTAACAAGTACAAAGTGAAGAAGGGAGGAAGTGCCATTCTGAAGTTCATATTTATTTGGAATGGTTTGCGAGTGCCATGTCACATTGGTAGAGCCCCTGAGGTGCCATAACAGCAGAAACATCCCACAAGTGACCCCATTTTACAAACTGCCCCCCTCAATGAATTCATCAAGGAGTGCAGTGAGCATATGGACATTACAGGTGTGTCACAAAATGTTATATTATTGGGCGGTGAAAAAAAAAATAAAACAACATTTTGGTGGTAAAAATGTAATTAACAGCAGATTTCCAATTATGACAAGGGGAAGAGGTAAAAATGCCCCATAGGGGCGGAGCCGGACATGGCCAAGAGAGGACGCTACTTGCTAGAGCTCCTCTAAGTAATCCCCCATAGAACCGGTTTATTAGTCACAATGGGCAAAAATCGGCAGTAAAAAAAAGAACAAGCCCAGTAAGCCCAGCACCTCAGGGCAGCCTCCTGCACCCCAGGGTACCATCGGGGCTTATCTAACATGCTCCCGGGAGCCTGAGACCGGCTCACTGCCACAGAGAGAGCTGCGGCCTACAGGCCTGAAAGGAGCCCTGCCATGGCACCAGTGAGGGCAGAAATCCAGGGCACCCAGAGAAGGGGTGAGGAGACGGAAATCCCCCGCGGTCCAGGAGGACCCTCCAAGGGACTAACTGTGGCGGCAGGAGCGGGTGAACTCCCCGCAACTGGGACGGCGTTACCACCAGCAGCGCCATTCCAAGATGGCGGCCGCGATCCTGGGACGCTAGCAGGCAGTCCAGGGCTGGAGGACGGGTCTCCCGCGGCTGCAGTCCTACCTGCATCACCCTCCGCTGTGCCTCTGATGCGACCGGGCAGCTCCAGCGACCTGCCTGCAGCCGTACACTGTGAGGCTGGAAGTGCAGCGTGCGGGAGCGGGACGCACATGTGCTCGGGCCCAGGAGATGACTCACCGCTGCGAGCCCGAGCACTGAAGAAGCAGACGATACAGGGAGAAGCTGCAGCTCTGACACCACCGCTCCTGTCCTCACAAGCAAGCACAGGGACCAGAAGTGAGGAGGGAGCAGCAGCAAATCCTGCGGGCCGGCTGTACTATGGAAACCAGGTACAGGGCCCGCAGGTGGACCTGGGGAGCGGGATGCACTCTAGTGGGGGGAACAACACCCCCAGTCACCCACCAAGAGCTACACGATCCTCAGGGGGAGCAGGCAGTGGAGGAGGGCCACCTACATCTCAGATGGTTGCCAATGAGCCCTGGGGGACACCTCAGAGAGAAGCACACTCACCAGATCCCTGGTCCACTGGGTACTCCTGGGCTGAGAGCCCGACAGCCACAGTCAAAGACCTAGATGGGGGCCCATTAATCCCCGTGAATGGGGGACCCAGAATACTGGGGTCACCCCCAATACGTCTCGCATCTGTACCACAAGTATGGGACGGCATTAAAACCCCCCAGAACACGCAGACGCTGACATATGGAGCAGCCCTTCAGGACTCTTTCTACGCATACCCAAATATGTTTCACGCGGCTGCCTCGATGGGCGACGATCACCCGGCATCTCTGGCAGACTTACGGTCTCTGTTACAAGCAATCCCCACCAAGAATGACATTGCAGCACTGGCTAATCAAGTGGTGGCGGAATGTAAACAAGAATTTATCCAGCTGCGACAAGATCTCTCTTCACTTACTCACAGGGTAGATACCCTAACAGAGCAGCAATCTGATTCTCAGGTGTCTATCCGATCTATCCAAGAAACTGCAGAAAACCAATCTAAGCAACTATTTGCCCTCCAGCAACATGTGGATGACCTAGAGAACAGAAACAGACGAAACAATCTGCGGATTAGAGGTCTTCCGGAATCTATTGCCGCCCCTGATATCCCTGCTGCTCTCCGTTCCATCTTTAACAATTTGCTAAAGAGACCACCTGGAGCTCCCCTTCAACTTGATAGAGCCCATAGGGCTCTACGCCCTCCGGATCCAGATGACTCCCGCCCAAGAGATATCGTATGCAGAGTACACTTTTTCGCTGTAAAAGAGCCATTCTACAGGCAGCCAGGAGAAAACAGAACTTGTCATATAATGGCTCTACCTTTCGCATAATGCCTGATCTCTCACGGCACACCCTGGCCCAACGTGTGACTCTTAAACCCCTCCTCGATGTCTTAAGAGAGGTCTGCCATTCCGGTGGGGATTTCCGCTTTCCCTATCGGTACAGAAGGACTCCCGATGGATGGTCCTGCGTTCCCCAGAGGACCTCCCGGCCTTTATCGAGAGTCTGAATCTGCCTGCAATTTCTATTGCAGCCTGGCCGACTACACTACTCCAGCCGTGGGTGCCCAGGGGACGGCCTACCTCCTCCAGACCACCTCCACCTCCTGAGTCCAGCAGGGGTTTGCCTCCGAGAGGAGAATGGGGTCGCAGGGCGGGCCGTCCGCGTTAGCTGATGCTGAGGAAACCAAAGGCTGAAAATGCCTGTATGACTTATACCTCTTACAGTAATGAGGCTCACGTGGCTTCCACATGTTATCCTCCAGTCTATTCATAGCCCGTATTACATAAGCATTTATTACCTTTACCGGTGTCTATGGTTATCCATAATGTTTTTCTTTCCTAGTATATATAGAGCTCGGCTCAGATATGTCTGACTTCCTTTTTCCCCAAATAGGTTGGGATCCTCTGTCCTGCCTAGATGAGGCGGATATGTTCCCTAGGAACGTTTGTTCGGATTTATTTAACTATGCTAGGCTTTTTTTGCCTGTTGTTTTCCTTGTCTTTTTCTCTCTTCCTTTTTTTCCCACTACTTCTTACTTTCCTCAAATCTCCCCTTCTCCATATCCTTGGCGGCCGGGCTAAACGTGTCCGATTCTCTTTCTTAAATATCTCTAATGATCTATTCTCTTATAGATGGCGGACTTAACCATCGCTTCTTTCAATGCCAGGGGCCTCAATGTTCCGGAGAAAAGGACACAGATATTGTATCATCTTCATAAACAGAAGGTGACAATAGCATGTCTACAGGAGACACTTCAAACGAGGGCATGCCCCTATTCTTAAAAATAAATATTACCGGACATGGGTATCCTCGGACAACCCTGACTCCCGCTCTAAAGGTGTGGCGATAGCCATCCATAAATCCCTCCCACATCAAATCTTAAAGTGCACGACAGATAGTCTTGGCAGATATATTATTCTTTCACTGAGGGTGGGGACCCACATCTTCACAATAATTAATGCGTACGCCCCAAATCAAAAACAGGATAGTTTTATTTCCCGCCTGATCGATACCGCGACCCCCCTGATACAGGGTACGGAGATTTTATGTGGGGACCTTAATATCACCCTGGACCCTACTTTAGACAACTCCAAAGGGAAATCCAGTATTGCATACACCACCATCAAACGAATTAAAAAAGCTTTACTACGCATGCAACTGTTCGACTCCTGGAGAACACAACACCCATCAGACAGAGGCTACAGTTTCTATTCCCACACTCAGGATTCATATAGCCGTCTTGATTACATATTAGTGCAACATAACGCGCTCCCTTGGGTCCAACACACGAGAATCGATAACATATTATGGTCAGACCATGCGTCGGTATATTGCACGATTGAGATCCCCTCTCTTACAGCTCCTAGAGGGTCGCGGCATCTGAACGAGTCATTGCTGCTGGATGAGCTTTGCGTTTCGGATATCCAGACCTCCATTGCAAGATTCATGGAGGACCACTCAGTAGATGACACAGCCCTCACTTATAAGTGGGAAGCACTGAAATGTGTCCTACGTGGCATTTTTTATCAAGCACGGGTCCCGAATCAAGAAAGAGAAGGCCCAAGTCATAGTAAAAGCTCTCCATAGGGTTTCTGAACTGGAGCTCATCCACAAGCGAGCCTTATCAGCCACGAACTTACGGGCACTCCTGCAGGCTAGGTTCGAGGTTAAGAAACTGCTTGATTCCTCATATCAGCGTCTGATACAGGTAGGAAAGGGGAAGTTTTATGAGTTTGGGGATAAGCCCAGCAGGCCGTTAGCAAACGCGTTGAGGGAGGACAGAGCTCACACCCTCATTCCCTGCATTAAGAACTCACGCGACAAATTACTTTACGCCACCCCAGACATCTCAAATACCTTTCATGACTATTATTCCAAGTTGTATAATCTACCTGTCGAGCCCCATAGATCGAGTGAGGGAAATCTCTCAATGCCCTCACCTTTTAGATGTCCCGACAGTTCTATAATAGACAACCTGGAAAGTCCATTTTTACTGGAGGACTTATTGGCAGTGATTCGCGATACTCCGGGCAATAAAAGCCCTGGCCCTGACGGGTTCCCCGCCAAATTTTATAAATCCTTCTCGGAACAATTAGCGCCTCTAATGCTCCTTTCCTTCAATTCAATCTTGGACTCAGTCCCCTTTCCGCCCCACTCCACCACGGCCCATATTTCACTAATTCAAAAGACCGGAAAGGATCCCATGACGTGTAGCAGTTTTAGACCAATATCACTCCTGAACGTAGATTTAAAAATGTATGCCAAGCTTTTGGCAAATAGACTTAGCCCCTTGCTTCCCGACTTGATCCACCTTGATCAGGTCGGATTTGTCCCAGGTAGAGAGGCAAGGGACAATACCATAAAAACCCTGGACTTAATCCAATACGCACACAATAAAAAGCTGCCCATGATATTACTGTCTTTGGATGCCGAAAAGGCTTTCGACAGAGTCTCCTGGCAGTCGCTATCACAGACTCTAGACCATATAGGCCTGGGGCCAGTTTTCTCGTCTAAAATTATGGCTCTATATCACTCCCCGACTGCTCTCCTTAAGATTAATGGCACTCTGTCGAGACCTTTCTCCATCCGAAACAGGACCCGGCAGGGCTGCCCCTTGTCACCGTTACTATATGTATTAGTCATGGAACACTTGTTGTCAGCCATATGGTCTAACCCAGACATACGGGGAATTTGGATCAACAATCGGGAGCATAAATGCGCTGCCTTCGCCGACGATCTTCTTGTATATTTAGGTAACCCCACCACATCCCTCCCGTCCTTAATGATGGAACTAAACCGGTTTAGTAAGTGGTCCAATTTTAAAATTAATTTTGATAAATCAGAGGCCCTAAATATCTCCTTGCCCCAATCAACTGTAAATGTTATAAAACCAAACTTCCCCTTTAGATGGCCACCCCATGGTAGCATTGGATACTTAGGCATCAAGATCCCATCTGACCTGTCCAGACTTTTTCAATTAAACTACCAGAGTTTTCTGTCACGGCTCGAGGGAGATCTAACTCGGTGGCATGGGGGCACTCTTTCATGGTTTGGTAAGATCAGTGCACTCCGGATGACGGCCCTCCCGAGATTGCTATATTTGATACAGACGGCCGCGGTCTATGCTCCGGCAACCTATTGGGCCAAGATGCAGCGCATGTTCGGTAGATTTGTCTGGTCTGGAAGACGTCCTCGTATAGGAAGTGGCGTCTTGACTAGGACCAAAGGTGCAGGAGGAACGGGGCTGCCCGATTGTAGGCGGTACTACTTGGTGGCCGCTCATGCCAGGGTCTTGGACCTTCTACATAATTCTAGTTCTAAACTATGGGTTAGCTTGGCACAGGAAATATGCCCCCTATCAATACCGACTCTGCCGTGGACCTGGCCGCTCCTCACCAAACATAAGATTGAGATGTCTTATAGCACCAAGCAGACCGTGAAAACGGTGCACTCTGGCCGTCACGTAATCTCATGATCCAACCTAGAGGGCCCCGTATGCCACTGACGGACAACCCGGAGTTTCTGCTGGGTGCATCATCCAACAATTTCCTAGGAAGCACGAAATTGAACCCCTTGAGGCTAAATCGAGTGATCCCGAGGGGGTCAATTCCACTTCAGGAGATAGTAGAGAGTTGTAATTTTAAACTACGTTTCCATTTTGAATATGCCCAACTCAAACACTTATTGGCTTCCCAAGACACTATCATGACTCACCCCTTAGCCCAAACCCCTTTTGAAAACCTATGCACTGGTTCCTCTGATACGCGCCATGCTATATCAAGGGTGTACAAGCTTATGACGAGTACAGTAGAGGTGTCGCCTCCTCGCTTCTGTAAAGCTTGGGAGTTAGAGCTCAACCAAACGATTACCGGGAGCCAATGGGAACGTTGTTACCGCCTGACCCACAGGTCCGTGATTGCCACTAAGATGCAAGAAACTAGCTATAAAATACTTTCCAGGTGGTACAGGGTACCGGCGACTCTACACGCGTGGTGCCCCGAAATACCTGACTCTTGCTGGCGATGTGGAGCCTCGGGAGGCACCATGTCCCACATCTGGTGGCACTGCCCGAGCCTGTCGGTCTTTTGGAGCAAGGTACTGGCAGCCATACGGGGGGCCACAGGGATTGTAGTACCCAGTCGCCCGGAGGCAGTTTTACTGTATATATTTGACGTATCAGAAAGGGTTTTTAAGAAATCGATCCTAGGCCACCTTCTTCAGGCTGCCAAGACCGTGATCCCTCGGCGGTGGAAAGATTCCAACCCTCCGACGGTAGATGAATGGATAACAGAGGTAAATGTGATTCACCGCATGGAAATGGTGATGGCCCAATCCAGAGGGCAGACGGCAGAAACAGCCTCCAAGTGGTTCCAATGGGAATCTTTCTTGTCTAGTAAAACACTTCTTGAACTAATTTAACCTCCGGACGGGGGGCACTCTGGCCTTTTCTCTTCCAGACAGCTCACACCACATTCTTGACAAATTTTTAGCTTAACAGACAACGTACCAGTCCCGGTCGCCTCACTCTGCTTTCTATCCTCTCTCTTCTCTGCATTACCCCTCTTTCTCTAGATTCTGTGACTTTCTCTTGTTTTAATATCTTCTCCTTGATTTATCGTTTTATTGTTTCTTAAGGTTTTAAGTGATTATCTATATCATTTCTACCATCCATAGAATTTTGCGAAGCCTGCGAAGGCTTGGTCTCGCATTAACTTCTGATTTGTTTAAATTTTCAATAGTATGGATGCATGTTCTAACTTTGTATTTCCTGGAAAATTAATAAAATCTTAAATTGGAAAAAAAATGCCCCATAATGTGTTACACAATTTTCCTGGACCTGGAAGTACCCCACATATGACTGTACAGTACTGTTTGGCCGCACTGCAGGACTTGGGAGGGAAGGAGCACCATTTAATTTTTGGAACATAGATTTTACTAGAATAGTTTACGGAGGTCATTTGCAGAGCCCTAAGTGCCAGAACAGAAGTAACCCCCTCAAATGATCACATTTTCTAAATTACACCCCTCTTCCAATTGGTCTACGGGGCAGTGACAATTTGGTCTCTGGAAAAACTCCCATGGTGTCAAACGCAGTAAATGTTTCAAAATTAAAAATTGCAATTGCCTTCTTGTGCACAGTACATTGTGGTGCCCGAACATTGTGCCCAGTCCCTGCTTCTGGAAACCTACACCCTGTATATTAAGTGGGTTCTCCGCACTATAACAATGCCAAACATGTGGACGCTAACTGTAGATTAGGCACATTGTGGGGCTCAGAAGGGAGGGGAGCATTTGGATTTTGGAGCGCAGATTTTGCTGTATTTCTTTGAGGGGGGAGCCATAGCGTTTTTCGAGAACCTTTGTGCTACCAGTAACGTGGAAGCTCCCCATATTTCCAGTAACCGATGTCGGATCTGAGTGGGGACTTGTGTTTTTGTGGGTTGAGTTGAATGGTATTTAGTGGCTATTTGGGTACAGAACATTTTGGATCGGTTCACATTTATTCTGCGTTCTTTACTGAGCACTCACAACGGGGTTTCCTTCTATATCTCCAAAATATGTGATCCAGGTGAAACCACTGAGAAATCCATTCACTAATGAGGCAGCAGAGTTGCTCTGGACTCTGGTCACTGTTCAGCAGTGTCTCATTTCAAAAGGTGAGCAAAATTGTTGACGACCGCACTTTTGTGCACACATAAAAAGATGTCCACTGTCGAACCACAGGCCAGACAAAAGTTCAAAGTGACTCCCTCTACTTCATTACAGTCAATTTTCAGTTGGGATTTTAAACGTAATTCACTGCTGTAAGTGCTCAGCAGTGCCATGTTGTGATCTTTGGGAGACAGAATAAACAAAATCAACAACCGTTGAGGCAATGGCTTTTTTTTTTTATGCTGTTCGCCTTGCAGTGATAAGTGATGAAAAAACTTTATTCCTCGGGTCAGTACAAGTACAGTGAGAACAGAGTTATATCATACTTTTAAGGTTTGCCTGCTATCACTCTAAAAAGCAAATAAAAGGTTTTTTGCGCAAATTAATTTTGAAGTCTATAGTTTTGTTTTTTTTCTTTTTCTACTGGCAGTCATGTGAGGGCTCATATTTTGTGGGATGAGTTTGAGTTTTTATTAGTCCCGTTTTGGGCCACTATTTTTTTTTTATTAGTTTCTATTCAGTTTTTTGTGAGGCTGAATCAAGAAAAAACAGCAATTCAGTAATTGTTTTTTTTTACGCTGTTTACCATGTTGTATAAGTGCCAAGATCTCTTTCACACGTCAGTTTTTTTATCATCAGTGTTCAATCAGCATTTGTATGCCAAAACCAGGAGAGTCTTCAAAACACAGAACAAGCGTCAATCTTTCAATTGTAGTCTCTCTCTGCAAATTCCTCTCCTGGTTTTGGTATACAAACACTGATGCGTTAAAGGCCTATGACAGCTTTATGCTTCGGGTCAGTAAAATTACAGTGATACCATATTTATATAGGGTTTTTTTGCCGGCTTTTACACCATAAAAACTATTTTATAGGGAAAAAATAGTTTTTTCTTTGTGTTTTTTGAGAGCTTTAGCTTTTTAATTTTCCTGCTGATTGAGCTGTATAGTGGCTTGTTTTTTTGCAGGACAAGATGATGTTTTCAGCAATACCATTTTTATTTACCGTATTTTTCGGACTATAAGACAAGTCTGACTATAAGACGCACCCTGGTTTTAGAGAAGGAAAATAGGAAAATAAAATGTTAAGCAAAAAATGTGGTCATGACACTTATGGGGCGAGGATCTGCTGCGGACACTGTTATGGAAGTAATGTCCCCAAATTCTCTACCTAAGGTACCCCATCCTGGTAATGATCCTCCTGCCTTGAATATGATCCCCATCCTTGTATATATGTCCCACATCCTTATATATATTCCCATCCTGCTATATACCGCCATCATGGTATATATTCCCATCCTGCTATATACCGCCATCATGGTATAGACCCCATCCTAGTATATGCCCTTATCCTGCTATATACCCTCATCCATCCTGCTATATACCTCTATCCTGCTATATACCCCCATCCATCCTGGTATATGGCCGCATCCTGCTATTTACCCCCATCCATCCTGCTACATACCCCCATCCTGATATACACCCCCATCCATCCTGGTATATGGCCACATGCTGCTATATACCCCCATCCTGCTATATGGCCTGTATCCTGTGGCACACAAAAAAAATGTTTATACACACCTTTCCTTGCTCCATACAGCATCGCTCCTCCTCCTGTTAGTGCCAGCAGCAGCGCCGCTGGAGTGTGGAGCAGTCACCGTTGTCTGCAGCATCGCTAGTCCTCCTGTCTGCCTGTCAGCTGACCTGTGTGAAGACTAGCGCAGCGCACAGTGATGACGTCATCCCTGTGCTCACCACTCGGTACACAGATCAGCTGGCCGGTAGATAGGAGGAGATCGCAGTGCTGCAGACAACGGTGACGGGTGAGTATACTTATTCACTGCGCCCCGCACTGATCACGATGCGCAGGGGGCAGTGAATACAGCCGCACATGATCACTTGAGGCTGTAGTTGCCCGGGGTGATTAAGCGGGCCAGCTGTTAATTATGTGCGCACTCCCCACCCATCTATCAGCGCCGGCTTCAGTACTGAGAGATGATGGGCGGGAGGATGGACGTGCATATGAAATGAGCGGGCCCACGTGGTCACGGCAGGCGCTGCTACAGCCTGCGCATGCCGCCGATGACCAGCTCCACCGCAGCACCCTCATTCCCCACAGCCACATTCAGACTATAAGACGCACCCCACACTTTTCCCCAACATTTGGGGGGGGGGGGGAAGTGTGTCTTATAGTCCGAAAAATACGGTATATATGACTTTTTGATCGCATTTTATTACCATTTTTTGACAGCTGTATGATGAAAAGACAGTTTTTGCTAGTTTTTTTATTTACAGTGTTCACTGAAGAGGTTAACTAGTGTGACAGTTTGGATAGATTGTGTTGATACGGATGCCAAGTGTATGTACTTTTTTATTACTATTTTTTTTTTTTTTAGACAAATAAGTATTGAATGGGATTTTTTTGTGCTTTAATCTCTGATTTTTATTTTTTTTAGTTTTACTTCATCCCTATATGGGACATTACATTTTGCTGCTCTGATCACAGCTGCACTCTGCTACTCTGATCGATCATTGCAGTATTGTGTAGCTATCAGAGCTGTACTGTGAAAAGCTTCAGTGATCATGCTGCAGAGGCATGATCACTAAGGCTATGTGCGCACGTTGCGTAAATACATGGTTACGCTGCGCTTTGTAGTGCAGCGTAACTGCATGCGTCCTGCGTCCCCTGCATAATCTATGGAGATTGTGCAGGGGCCGTGCGCACGTGGCGTTTTAGAGCGCAGCGCTTCGGCTGCTGCCAGAAGCGCGCGTTCTAAGAAGTGACATGTCACTTCTTCTGTGCGCTTTGCCGGCAGCCCCTGCACTGTCTATGGCAGGAGCTGCAGGCAGAGCGCATGGAATCGGCTTTTTTTTTTTCCACTACGGACATTTTCTGCAGTGATTTGAAGCGCACGTGTGCTCTTCAGATCGCTGCAGAAAATTCTGCAGTGACTGTACGCAACGTGCGCACATAGCCTTAGGCTTCCCGTAGTCCTGTAACCTGGAGGTTATCATTACTACTTCAAATCACCTTGGCGATGAAGAGGCTCTCGTGATTACATCTTGGGAGCACCAATCCGAGGGGAGAGGAAGCACGATTCTTCTCCCAATTGACTCGAAGCACAGGTTTTCCTAGAATAGATTGCAGACTCCATATACAGAGCCCTGAAGTGCCAGAAGAGCAGAATTCCCCCAAATTCCCTCATATTGTAAATTACTCTCCTCTGGGTATTAATCTACAGGTATAGTGACGATTTTGACTCCATGAGTGTCTTCCAGAAATAAGCAGCAATGGATGTTGCTGAGTGAAAATTGCAAATCTACCATTGTAGTGCCGTGTACGTTATGCCCAGCTTGTGTTTCAGTAAATATGCACCCCGAAAGTTAAGCGGTCTCATCTCATTACAATAACGCTAAACATGTGGATGCTAAATGTGGTTTAGGCACTCTATGGGGCTCAGAAGTGAGGAAGGCATTTGGAACCGGGAGCAAAGAATTAACTGGATTTCTTTATAGGTGGGAGCCACAGCACTTTTCCAGAGCCCTTGGTTTACCAGTAAAGTGAAACCCCCTTATAGTTACATTGATGGATCTGAGTGGGGACGTTTTTTGTGTGGATTGAGTTGAAGTTATTAGAAACATTTTACACAAAATTTTGGATCACATTTATCCTGCACTCTATGCTGAGAACTTAAGGAGGACTGAAGTCACCTGAGGTCAGGTTACCTGCGATCATAGGTGCAGGACCATAGGAACTCCCAGCTGTGGCCACGGCTAACCTGAGTGACATCACCACTGCTCAGTCTCTGCCTGAATTTACAGTGTGCGGTCATGTACCATAATCGCGCACTGTGATACAGATGTAGCAGAGCTGGAATCGTCGTGGAACCTTATGTGGATTACGACGGAGCTGAAGAGGTGTTTTTGGGGTTACTAAAGTGGTGAAAGAGGGTGGTTTTTTTGTATATTATTTCAAATAAAGGATATTTTTGGTGTTTGTTAATTTTTCACTTACAGATAGTAATTACTAATCTAGGGCTTAGTGTCAGCTGTGAGTTATTAACCCATTATAACCCCGAATACCACCACACCAGGGCAATCAGGAAGAGCCAGGTAAAGTGCTGAGATTCTTGCATCTAACGGATGCAACAATCCTGGCCAGCTGCAAGCTGATTAGGAGGGCCCAATAAGCATGGATCTCCTCAGCCTGAGAATACCAGCATCCAGCTGTCTGGCTATATCTTGGCTGGGTATCAAATTTGGGGGGGGGGGGGGCGCACACCATTTTTTAAAATTATTCAATTTAATAAAAAATTTTAAAATAATAAAGAAAAAAAATTGATACACAGCCAAGATAAGTGCACGGATAGGGGGCTGCAGCCAGTAGCTGTGGCTTTATCTATACGCTATAGACCCGCAGGCGGAGTCTGTGAATGGAAACATCAGACAAGGTGTCATACAGGCTGGGGGCGCTGTCTGAATGCAACCAATCACAGATGCCGGTGGGCGGGGGAAGCAGTGAATATGCATGAGCCTAATGAGCTGCCCTGGAAGAAGAATGTGTGGCCGCGGGAGCAGTTACAGACGTGTCGAAGACTTGATAAGAACAGTGCGCTTGCTTTATTTTTTTTTCTTTATTTTATTATTATTTCCTGAGTACTCGATCCAGATCAATAACTAGAATTCCCTGAGGATTCCGACCCAGGCCTAGCACTCGGGTGACTTTGAACCAGCGAGGGACAGACTTTACTGTCCGGCCTGCCTGTGACGGGGTGTACAGCAGAGCAAGGAGAGACAACAGGCCGAGGAACGATCCAACAGGTTTATTCACAAGAACACTGGAACAGCACACGATAAGTCCACGTAAAACAGATTCGGGGGCCCTTCCCGACAATCCTCGGACCGGATTACAAAGCAATCGTCCTTACAGTAGTCCAAAGAGTTCCACACAATCCCACGGGCCGCCACACAGGCCTAGCTCCGTCCGTGTCCACAGCCACACAGGCTGGAGCTCCTGCTCCCTTCAAGTTTCAGCTCACTCTGCCTGAATCTCCCAGGTAAGCAGAGTTTACACTAGTTGGACTCTAGGCCCACCTCCCCCTACTCCCAGGGATGGAAGTGCCTCAAGAGGATATAACCTTGCATTTTAGGGGGTGATTACCTACAACAATAGAAATGTACACAGAAGTAGTTCAAATAAGACAATGAACCCAGCTTGAAATAGGAATCTGTACAGCATATACAGTGAGAGGGTAAATTACATCTTCACACTGCCCATCACTATTTTAAAAAAAAAACCCACAAATCAAATCAGGATTGCCAAAACTGCACCATCTTTATAAGCTTTTTTCTCTCTCTCTGGGACAGGGTGCAGTTTTGAGGTCTCAAAGGTGCAGTTTTTTTGTGATAACAAAACTGCAGCATGTGCATGTAGCCCGTCAAAAGGACACCCTCTGCTTCATTACACGGTATCTTCCCTTGGAAGTTCTGTCTGAATCACGTATTTTAAAGATGTACATGGAAACCTGGGTGTAAGCACTCAGAGTAGAGTGCAGGATAAATGTGATCTGAGCCTTAGGGGCACTTTGCACACTGCGACATCGCAGGCCGATGCTGCGATGCCGAGTGCGATAGTCCCCGCCCCCGTCGCAGCAGCGATATGTGGTGATAGCTGGCGTAGCGAAAATTATCGCTACGCCAGCTTCACACACACACACACACTCACCTGCCGTGCGACGTCCCTGTGGCCGGCGACCCGCCTCCTTGTTAAGGGGGCGGGTCGTGCGCCGTCACTGCGACGTCACACGGCAGGCGGCCAATCGGAGCGGAGAGGCGGAGATGAGCAGGATGTAGACATCCTGCCCACCTCCTTCCTTCCGCATAACCTACGGAAGACGCGGTGACGCCGGTAAGAGATGTTCCTCGCTCCTGCGGCTTCACACACAGCGGTGTGTGCTGCCGCAGGAGCGAGGAACAACATCAGACCGTCGCGTCAGCGTAATTATGAATTACGCCGACGCTGCACCGATGATACGATTACGACACTTTTGCGCTCGTTAATCGTATCATCTAGGCTTTACACACTGCGATGTCGCATGCGATGCCGGATGTTCGTCACTTTCAATTTGACCCCACCGACATCGCACCTGCGATGTCGCAGTGTGCAAAGTGCCCCTTACTGCGATCTTTGGGAGGTAGAATAAACACATCAATAGCAGGTCAAAAATTGTTTTTATTTCTTACAAACTAAGATGTTTTTTTTTAATAAAAAAAACTATTTTTGCATCACCATATTTTGAGAGCTATAATCCATTTATATTTCTACCTAGAGAGTCCTATTTTTTGTGGGATTAGTTGGAAGTTTTTATTGGCATCATGTTCGGGCACATGTTTGATCGCTTTCTAGTCCGATTTTTGGGAGCCAGAATAAACATGATTTATTTTTTTAAACTTTGTACAAAAGCCTTTGTAGGCTTCAAAACGCCTCCTGTTTGGCGCATGCATTGCTCAGGTGTGATTGTGGCCCATTCTTCCACACAAACTCTTCAAATCTTGAAGGTCTCATGGGCTATGAACTCAGCTTTAGTTCCTTCCATAAATGGTCTATTGGATTCAGGTCAGGTGATTGGCTGGGTCATTCTAGCACCTTTATTTTCTTTCACTGAAACAAATTGAGAGGTTGGCATCATCGTCTCACTCAAATGTCCATCCAAGTTTCATCTACAGCATCCTGGTAGATGGTGGCAGATTTTCATATTATATTATATATATATATTTTTTTCTTTCAAGAATGTCTTGGTATATTTGTCCATTCATCCTTTCTTCAATTATATGAAGCTTTCCAGTGCTGTGTACTGAAAAACAGCCCCACACTATGTTTTAACCTCCAGACTTCACTATTGGCATGTTTTTTGGGGCGATATCCAGTGCCTTTTGGCTTCCAAACATGGCGTGTATTATGGCATCGAAAGACTTAAGGGGGCTTTACACGCTACGATATCGTTAATGTTTTATCGTCGGGGGTCACATTGTTAGTGACGCACATCCGGCGTCATTAACAATATCGCAGCGTGTGACACGTACCTGCGACCTTAAGCGACCTCAAAAATGGTGAAAATCGTTCACCATGGAGAGGTCGTCCCAAACTCAAAAATCGGTAAGGGTTGTTTTTCGTTGTGGTTCGTCGCTCCTGCGGCAGCACACATCGCTGTGTGTGACAGCGCAGGAGCGAGGAACGTCTCCTTACCTGCCGCCGGCCACAATGCGGAAGGAAGAGGTGGTCGGGATGTTTACATCACGCTCAGCTCCGCCCCTCCGCTTTGATTGGCCGGCCGCTTAGTGACGTCGCGGTGACGTCGCTGTGATGCCGAACGTCCCTCCCCCTTGAGGAAGGGATTGTTCGGCAGCCACAGCGACGACGACGACCAGGTAAGTACGTGTGACGCTGCCGTAGCGATAATGTTTGCTACGGCAGCGATCACAAACAATCGCATGTGCGACGGGGGCGGGTACTTACACGCTCGACATCGCTAGAAATTGCTAGTGATATCGCTACCGTGTAAAGCCCCCTTTACATTTTTGTCTCATTTGACAAAGCTATATTCTCCCGGTATTTCACAAACTTGTATAAATTTTGTGAAGCAATCTTTAACAGTTCACGACAAAGCATATCCGGATCATGGGCACATACCCTTAAACTCCACCGCACTCAAAAGCATTACAAAGATTGGGAGGTGACTAGCTCATTCAGCCTTTATCTATCCCCCATTTCTTTGAGGTGGCTTGACCGCTGTTGTAAATAAGCACTTGAACCTTAAGTCCCCCCACCACACCCCATTGTAGATTGTAAATGCTTACAATAATAAAAGCAAAAATAAAAACAACCTGCTCGTATCTCCCATCACTGTTACTTGTGATTATTTGTATACAAACCTCTGAATTGTAAATACAGTTAGGTCCAGAAATATTTGGACAGTGACACAATTTTCGCGAGTTGGGCTCTGCATGCCACCACATTGGATTTGAAATGAAACCTCTACAACAGAATTCAAGTGCAGATTGTAATGTTTAATTTGAAGGTTTGAACAAAAATATCTGATAGAAATTGTAGGAATTATACACATTTCTTTACAAACACTCCACATTTTAGGAGGTCAAAAGTAATTGGACAAATAAACCAAACCCAAACAAAATATTTTTATTTTCAATATTTTGTTGCGAATCCTTTGGAGGCAATCACTGCCTTAAGTCTGGAACCCATGGACATCACCAAACGCTGGGTTTCCTCCTTCTTAATGCTTTGCCAGGCCTTTACAGCCACAGCCTTCAGGTCTTGCTTGTTTGTGGGTCTTTCCGTCTTAAGTCTGGATTTGAGCAAGTGAAATGCATGCTCAATTGGGTTAAGATCTGGTGATTGACTTGGCCATTGCAGAATGTTCCACTTTTTTGCACTCATGAACTCCTGGGTAGCTTTGGCTGTATGCTTGGGGTCATTGTCCATCTGTACTATGAAGCGCCGTCCGATCAACTTTGCGGCATTTGGCTGAATCTGGGCTGAAAGTATATCCCGGTACACTTCAGAATTCATCCGGCTACTCTTGTCTGTTGTTATGTCATCAATAAACACAAGTGACCCAGTGCCATTGAAAGCCATGCATGCCCATGCCATCACGTTGCCTCCACCATGTTTTACAGAGGATGTGGTGTGCCTTGGATCATGTGCCGTTCCCTTTCTTCTCCAAACTTTTTTCTTCCCATCATTCTGGTACAGGTTGATCTTTGTCTCATCTGTCCATAGAATACTTTTCCATAACTGAGCTGGCTTCATGAGGTGTTTTTCAGCAAATTTAACTCTGGCCTGTCTATTTTTGGAATTGATGAATGGTTTGCATCTAGATGTGAACCCTTTGTATTTACTTTCATGGAGTCTTCTCTTTACTGTTGACTTAGAGACAGATACACCTACTTCACTGAGAGTGTTCTGGACTTCAGTTGATGTTGTGAACGGGTTCTTCTTCACCAAAGAAAGTATGCGGCGATCATCCACCACTGTTGTCATCCGTGGACGCCCAGGCCTTTTTGAGTTCCCAAGCTCACCAGTCAATTCCTTTTTTCTCAGAATGTACCCGACTGTTGATTTTGCTACTCCAAGCATGTCTGCTATCTCTCTGATGGATTTTTTCTTTTTTTTCAGCCTCAGGATGTTCTGCTTCACCTCAATTGAGAGTTCCTTAGACCGCATGTTGTCTGGTCACAGCAACAGCTTCCAAATGCAAAACCACACACCTGTAATCAACCCCAGACCTTTTAACTACTTCATTGATTACAGGTTAACGAGGGAGACACCTTCAGAGTTAATTGCAGCCCTTAGAGTCCCTTGTCCAATTACTTTTGGTCCCTTGAAAAAGAGGAGGCTATGCATTACAGAGCTATGATTCCTAAACCCTTTCTCCGATTTGGATGTGAAAACTCTCATATTGCAGCTGGGAGTGTGCACTTTCAGCCCATATTACATATATAATTGTATTTCTGAACATGTTTTTGTAAACAGCTAAAATAACAAAACTTGTGTCACTGTCCAAATATTTCTGGACCTAACTGTATATACATGAAGATTATTTATTATATATATATACACACACACACACATTATACATATATATTATATACATATATACACACACACACACAGTACAGACCAAAAGTTTGGACACACCTTCTCATCTCTAGAACAACTGTTAAGAGGAGACTTTGTGCAGCAGGCGTTCATGGTAAAATAGCTGCTAGGAAACCACTGCTAAGGAAAGGCAAGAAGCAGAAGAGACTTTTTTGGTCTGATGAGCCCAATTTTGAGATCTTTGGATCCAATCACCGTGTCTTTGCAGAAAAGGTGAACGGATGGACTCTACATGGCTGGTTCCCACCGTGAAGAATGGAGGAGAAGGCGTGATGGTGTGGGGGTGCTTTGCTGGTGACACTGTTGGGGGATTTATTCAAAATTGAAGGCATACAGAACCAGCATGCCTACCACAGCATCTTGCAGCGGCGTGCTATTCCACCCGGTTTGCGTTTAGTTGAACCATCATTTATTTTTCAACAGGACAATGACCCCAAACAGACCTCCAGGCTGTGTAAGGGCTATTTGACTAAGAAGGAGAGTGATGGGGTGCTACGCCAGATGACCTGGCCTCCACAGTCACCAGACAAGAACCCAATCGAGATGGTTTGGGGTAAGCTGGACAGCAGAGTGAAGGCAAAAGGGCCAACAAGTGCTAAGCATCTCTGGGAACTCCTTCAAGACTGTTAGAAGACCATTTCCGGTAACCACCTCTTGAAGCTCATCAAGAGAATGCCAAGAGTGTGCAAAGCAGTTATCAAAGCAAAAGGTGGCTACTTTGAAGAACCTAGAATATATGACATATTTTCAGTTGTTTCACACTTTAAGTATTTCATTCCACATGTTTGAAAGCATCAAAACTATGAATTAAATGTGAATCTACAATTTTCCTGAAAATAAAGAAAACTCTTTGAATGAGAAGGTGTGTCCAAACTTTTGGTCTGTACTGTATATATGTATATTTATTGGCACCTCAAAGTGTATTCATACCCAGTGAACTTTAACCCATTTTATACATATATTATAAATAAATAGTGATGAGCAAACCCACAGATGTTTGGGTCCAGTCGAGCTTAAAAACAATAAACAAAAAAAACAGCAAGAAAAAAAAAAAAGTCTGGTTCAGGCCCGATCTTGAACCTGAAAAGCTGCCCAAACGCCGAACCCCATATAAGTCCAAGTCTATGGGGACCCGAACAGCCTGTAAAGTAAAGGGTTAAAGCAGGAGCAATATACTTACAGAGCTTCCCGCACAGCTGTAATGCTATGTCCGGGTTTACTCATCAGTGCTCATACATATTCACTGCTTTCCCCGACCACTGGTGGCTCTGATTAGCTGCCGGTAAACCACGTACGCACCCACCCTCTCTAACAGCGCATGTGATATGACAATGAGGTGAGTTCACTAAGTTAACCTCTGGTCAGTTTTAATTCACAGGTGGGTGGACACCTGGAGGTGTTACCAGGAGTTCAAAGCCTGCAGGTGTCCAACACCTGTGAACTCAGCTATACTCAGTAACGTCACAGCTCTCAGCTGTGGCTCAGTCAGTCTCTGCCTGGAGTAGCAGCAGAGCAGTCATGTTCTGCCCTGCTGCCACTCCAGTATGGGCATTGTTGATATTCTGGTCTTGAGGAAGAGGTCTTCTTACCTCGAAACGCGTAGACCTATGGAAAAAAAAGTTATTAATCTAATCTATCAACAATTCCACATCTTATTCTGGTGGATTGAGCAGGATTAACCCTTTTTCTCTTCCTGCTTTGCAGCCACTCCAGTATGCAGCAGAGTTGGGATTGTCGTGTGACGTCATTTTGTGGATTTAAGCCGGACATGGGTATCTTGTAACAAAAAAAAAAATAAATAAAAATACCGGATTTTCTCAGTGTTTGTGTTTATTTCTTTTGACTTATAGAAGTAGTGATGGGGGAGCATAAACCTCTAGCTATCACTAATTCTGGGCTTAGTGACAGGTGTGCGCTGTGATCAATCCCTATTATCCAGATTACCACGACAATCGGGAAGAGTCGGGTAAAGTGCCGGGATTGTTGCATCTGATGGATGCGACAATTCTAGGGAGGCTGCAGGCTGCTATTCTTAGCCTGGGGGCTCCCAATAACCATGGGCCACCCCAGGCTGAGAATACCAGCCCCAGCTGTCGTCTTTATCTTGGCTGGGTATCAAAATGAGGGGGGACTGCAAATTTTTTTTTATTAAATAAATAATTTTAAAAAACAAAGCCGCATGTGGTTGCTCTTATTTTAATACACAGCCAAGGTAATGCCATGGCTGGGGCAGCAGCCTTTAGCCGTGGCTTTATCTGTGCTGGTATCGGTATACAGGGGGGACCCTACGCCACTTTTATTTATTTTACACTGCAGTACAAGACCACAAACAGCGCCTGTAATTGCATCCAATCTTAAAAATGCTTTTTAACCCTTTCAGCTTTTTTTTTTATTATCCGGGTGGTCAAACCTGAACTGTAAACACGTACTTCCCAGAGAAGCCGGTGTCAGTGTCTGGGTCCAGGACCCAAACACCTACCGTTCGGTACGGATGCCGAACTTTACAGTTAGAGTTCGTTCATCAGTAATTATATATTGTGCACACTAGAAAGTGTTAGGTCACAAACATGGTAATCTAAATTTCTAATCCTCTTTCTCCTGAAGAAGATATTTGCAGAACAAAGAAAAGTATTTCCCATTTCTGACTGAAAAAAAATATTTACAAGGAGTTGTGCAACATTCAAAACATTTAATTTTCAACTCCATTCTCTCGTGTGCTTTACCTATTGTTTCTCTGTGCCTGCCAAAAGACTAAAGGTGGTGTCACACACAGCGACGACGACAACGACGTCGCTGCTACGTCACCATTTTCTGTGACGTTGCAGCGACGTCCCGTCGCTGTCGCTGTGTGTGACATCCAGCAACGAGCTGGCCCCTGCTGTGAGGTTGTTGCTCGTTGCTAAATGTCCTGCTTCATTTTTTCGTCGTCGCTCTCCCGCTGTGAAGCACACATCACTGTGTGTGACAGCGAGAGAGTGATGAAATGAAGCGAGCAGGGAGCAGGAGCCGGCGTCTGGAAGCTGCGGAAAGCTGTAACCACTGTAAACATCGGGTAACCAAGGGAACACCTTTCCATGGTTACCCGATATTTACCTTCGTTACCAGCCTCCGCCGCTCTTGCTGCTAGTGCCGGCTCCTGCTCTGTGCACATGTAGCTGCAGTACGCATCGGGTAATTAACCCTATGTGTACTGTAGCTAGGAGAGCAAGGAGCCAGCGCTAAGCAGTGTGCGCGGCTCCCTGCTCTCTGCACTGTGACATGTAGCTGCAGTACACATCGGGTTAATTAACCCGATGTGTACTGTAGCTAGGAGAGCAAGGAGCCAGCGCTAAGCAGTGTGCGCGGCTCCCTGCTCTCTGCACATGTAGCGACGTTATGATCGCTGCTGCGTCGCTGTGTTTGACAGCTAAGCAGCGATCATAACAGCGACTTACAAGGTCGCTGTTACGTCACAGAAAATGGTGACGTAACAGCGATGTCGTTGTCGCTATGTGTGACACCAGCTTAACTGCACCACTTTACTGATAAAGCCTTGCACTACATTAGCAAAGATCAATATTGCACAGTAGTACACATTATTGATCTAAGTAGAAGATGTGTGTTCTGGTAAATATCAGAGACAAGAGATAGCAACCACTTCAATATGCATTTATGAAAACTGCAGTGTAATCTATTCCCTCCCTGTTTCATAGCTGCATACATCCTGGTCTGGAAAAATAACACTGATATTGGAAACTGAAATACAAACCAACACCAGAGGTAGCTTAAATGAATAAGTTAACCATTGTGGAATCTCCTTCTTGGGCATATTTTTAAGTGGGAAGAGTGATAACATGAAGCAACATGCCACAGAATCAACCTAATTAGGCAAGCCCTTTAAGTAACAAATCATGCTTTACTATTTTATTTTTATTACCATACTTATTTTAGGTTGTTGTGTCCATAACTACACTTGGATAACAGGACATGATGGACAAGGTGCACAGGATGTGAAGAGGACAAGCTAGGTAAATATATTCCAAGTAGTTTATTAGGTCACTTTCGAAGTATAAACTTCTTCAAGACAGAAACTACTGTGCTACAATTAAGAGGTAGGCTATATGCGCACGTTGCATTCTGCCGTGACAAATACTCTGCAGCGTTTTGTCACTGCATGTGCGTTTTAAAACGCAGCCAAAACGCTGCATTTTGGATGTATTTTGAATGCAGAATGGATGCAAAATTCATGCGTTCTGGATGCTTTCTCTACCATAGACAGAGTGGGAAAAGGATCCAAAACGCACAAAAGAAGTGACATGTTGCTTTTTAGAACGCATCGATGTTGTCAAAATTTTGGCATCCAAAACGCTGCGTTTTAAAACGCAACGTGAGCATGGAATTTGCTAAATTCTCATAGACTTTGCTGGGGAAGCAGAACGCTGCAATTTAAAACGCTGCGAAAACGCATGAAAAAAACGCAACATGCGCACATAGCCTTATAGAAGTGTCTGTCCTTAAGGAGAAGTCAATACTTTGAAATGCATTGACCTAATAAACTACATGGAATATACTTACTGTTCACATGCTGTGCAGCTCATCTTGTCCACCAGCAGAGCAGATTTTAACCCTTCATCTTCTGTTATCCACTTCTGCAGTCCAAGGAGCTGAAGCAGCCACAACTTTGAGTATATCCTTGGGTTGTGGGTACACAACCCCCACCAAGTGAGCACTTACCAATTCAGTATTACGCATATTCTTACAGATAAGACCCAATTTTGCTTGTCTGTCCTTTAGGGTCTTCCAAACCTACTTTTAGAAATGCCAAATCAGTCTACATTGAAATGTCAAATATGTGACCTACATGATTTGGGTTTGTTTTAACCCCTTCCCACCCAGCAATTTTCAGTTTTTTTGCGCTTTAGTTTTTGACTCAGAGTCATAACATTTTTATTTTTCTGTCAATATAGCAGTATGAGGGCTTGTTTTTTTTTGCTGGACAAGCTGTACTTTTGAATGATATTCATTTTACCATACAGAGTGCTGGAAAATGGGAAAAAAAATCAAAGTGTGGTGAAATTGCAAAAATGGGCAATTCCACTATAGTTTATTTTATTTACCATATTCACAAAAACTGACCTGGCGGTAGGATTCTCCAGGTCAGTACAAGTTCATAGATGCCAAACATGTATAGTTTTCTTTTACTTTAGGTAGTGAAAAAAAAATTCCGAAGTTTGTAAAAAAAAATAAATAAAAATACATTCGCTTTTGTAACTGGTTTCCAAGGTCCATAACCATTTTTATTTTTTGAGATCTGGGGCTAAATGATGGTTTAGTTTTTGTGCTCTAAATTGATGTTTTTACAAATACTATTTTTGAGTAGGTATGAAGGTTTGATTGCCTCTTAATATATTTTATTGCAATGTTGCGGCCGCCAAAAAAAAACCCAAAACGTAATTCTGGCAGTTTTAATTTTTTCTTCATTATGCCATTTACAGATCAGATCAATTTATTTCATATTTTGACAGAACGCACATTTTTGAATGCAGAGTAACCAAGTGTGTATACTTTTTTTTTAAATGGTTTAATTTTCAATGGGCCAAAAAGGTTATTTAAACAGTGATCACATTCTGCCTAAACGCATTTCGTCACCTTGTTATGTGGGGACACATGTACGTGTACATCTTGGCCAACGTAGGGTCTATCAATGCCCCATAATAAAGATTAGCCTCCTGATGTGTCGCCTGCTTAACAGGGTGACAAAACGCGTTGAGGCAGAATGTTATCACTGTCTCGAATAGGACAGTGAAGCTTCGTACAAGGGGCTGCTGATAAGTCTTTGGCTTTATGATCTTTTTTTTGTTACTATGGTAACAAATGTTACATCTAATATAGGTTTTCAAAACAGTGTTCTACGCACACGGGAAAATAAAATGGCGTAGTCTAATGCGATATTCACAGCAACTGAGAGCAGAGGAGTGATAAAATTCTTGTTTCTATTTGGCGCATACTACACCCCAAAGATAGAAACTATACACACTTCTCTGCAGTACACAATTCCTATAGCAGGATCGACTACTTTATGATAGACCACCGGTTGTTAAGTTGGGCTCCGTCCGCCCCGATCGGACTGATGACCTGGTCGGATCATGCCCCTATTTTTTTACCTTTCTGCCCCCAAATTCTTTTCCCCGTATCTGGCAGTGGCGTTTGAACCCCAATTTATTAGCTGATAATATTGCATAACAGTTGAAACCACAATCTCGGATTTCCTCTGCAATCATCAGAGGGACGAGACCTCGATGCCAGTCCAATGGGAAGCTCTTAAATGCGTTATCAGAGGGACTCTTATAAGGAAGGGTTCCAGAATGAAAAGAGAGAGAAAGCTCTCCAAATTGACCAGCTCCTCCACCAAATTCACGAACTAGTGCAAAAACACAAACAAAATGCAACTCCCGAAATTCTCATTAATCTTAAACAGAGGGAAGATGTAAAACTTTTGCTTGATCAGGCCTACTTGCACCAAAGAGAGGATAAAACAACTCTTTTACGAATTTTCAGATAAATGTGGGGGGGTCCCTATCCAAAAGCATACATCCCAGGCTAAACACTTTTATCCTTAAAATTCGATCGGGGACAAATGAGTTAGTACATGATCCTCAGCAGATTTTAAACGCTTTCAAAGAATATTACGAGACTTCATACAATATTGATGGGCAACAAGCTAATACACCCTCCTCGCGACATCAGGCAAAAATTGATAAATACATACAAGACACAGCCTTACCTGTTCTCCTCTTCTGTTGGGCAAGTGTTCTCGGAAGAGGAAGTTCTTCAAATTATAAAAGATGCCCCGAATAACAAAAGTCCAGGACCCGACGGATATATGGCCAAATTTTACAAAATATTTGCGTCCCAACTCGTACCCTTCCTGACCAAGGTTTTTAATGCAATCTCAGTATCCAACTCTTTCCCCAAACAATCACTCGAAGCACACATTACAGTCATTCCAAAAGCAGGAAAGGACCCAGAACGTTGTCAAAGCTACCGACCAATTTCGCTCATCGATCTAGATATTAAGTTTTTTTCAAAGCTTATCGCCACAAGACTCGCACCTCTTCTGCCTCGACTGATATGTAACGATCAAGTTGGGTTTGATCCGCAAAGAGAAGCGAGGGACAACACTCTAAAAACTATGCTTCTTATATCACATGCGCATAAGACGAAAACACCCTCTTGTATTTTATCGGTCAATGCAGAAAAGGTCTTTCATAGAGTCAGCTGGCCTTTCCTCAAAAGTGCCCTTCACCAAATTAACTTGAACCCCGACCTAATAATCAAAATCCTAGCACTCTATCAAAACCCCTCGGCTAAAGTGCGTTGCAACGGAAATTATTCAGACCCATTTAACATAAAGAACGGCACTAGACAGGGATGTCCGCTCTCCTGTCTACTATACGCCATCGTGATGGAACACCTTGCCGTAGCATTAAGGCAAAACCCCAATATTCATGGTATTCAGGTCGTAAATAGAATGCATACGCTTGCACTTTATGCCGACGACATATATCACAGATCCTGAGTCTTCTCTTCCATCCATACTTAAAGAATTTGATATGTATAGCATAGTCAGTAACTTCAAGGTAAACCTTGCAAAATCTGAAATTTTGAATCTCAATATTCCTGAGGAAAGGCGGTGACATGTACAAAGCTCCTTCCCATTCAAATGGTGCCTTTCATTACTAAAACACTTGGGGATTAATCTTCCGTTGGATTTGACCCAGATATACTCACAAAACCATAAACCATTATTAAATCATATCATATAGCAGATCTCAAGGTCTTCGACAGGGTCAGATGATCATGGTTCGGACGAATCAACGTCCTGAAAATGGACATTTTACCAAAGCTACTTTATTTATTTCAAGCGGTGCCAGTCGTCCTTCCTAGCACATTTTTAAAACTTCTAAACAAAAGCATGTAATCGGTTTATTTGGAGAACAAGCAAACCACGATTGGCTAACAGATTTCTTACCAGACCCAAAAGTAGAGGAGGAACGGGGTTACTAAACTTCCACTTGTACTATATCACCACTGTTTTGGCTAGGGTGGTAGATTGGTTACACAGGTCGGACCAGAAGGGATGGGTGGCTGTAGAGTCCTCTTTGTCCGTTTGAGCCTATCATCCTTGCCATGGATCCCAAGAAACACGTGCCCGGCTAGAGATTCTCTCTCCTTTTTGACAAGGGATCTCCTTTGGGTATGGGATAAAAGCAGTAGCTAAATATAAGCTCTCGGACAAACTTGGACCGATGACACCTTTATTTGATAACCCTGCCTTTCCTCCAGCAGTGGGAGTTGATAAATTTCTAATCTGGTCCCGTAACTCCAAAACGAGACTTCGGCAGACCCTCGTTGGCCCTCTAGCTGTCCCCTCTTTCCAAGAGTTGAGAACGTTATGTCCGGATTGCCCTGTTCCATGGTTCTCCTACCTACAATTTAGATCCTTTCTTTCATCTTTCCTGTCAATCGCCAGAATCAGAGTTCCGCATTCTGCCTTTGAGAAACTACTGATCCAAACCTCGACTCCTGAACACACGATTTCCCAAATTTACAATATCCTCATATCTATAGCTGATCTTAAAGATTTGTGGTTTGTCAGGGAATGGGAAAAAGAGTTGAATGTTTCCTTTCCAGAGTGCGAATGGGAGAAGGCCTTCGTATGTGCACATAAACTCACGATGGCTTGTAAACTTCAGGAAAGGAACTACAAAATTCTCACTAGGTGGTATAGGTGCCCCGACGATCTACGGAGGTTCTATCCCACATCAGACAATTGCTGGAGATGTGAGACAGCCAAGGGTACTATGTTGCACATATGGTGGGAATGCCCTTCGATTCACCAACTATGGGGTAAGGTCTTCGAGACCTTTAGTCATATCTCAGGTGAGCGACCTCGCATTTCTCCTCAAACTGCCCTTTTGTCGATGCTCCCAGGGTCCTTTAAGACTATCAAAAGGTGTCTACTTAAACACTGTCTTTCTGCCACAAAGTCTATTATCCCCAGGCATTGGAGATCTAGGGAAGCCCCAACTATAGCGGACTGGTCTCTGGAGATGGATTATATCTGTAGAATGGAAAGATTATCGTCTCACAGTGAATCTGAATAGTTTTTCCACACGTGGCAGGATTGGATCATGTTTAGAGAGTCCTCTGATTTCTCAATGGTCCTCGGAAGTGACATTCCATTCATGGTCAAATAATACATGGCACCATCCTCGCCCCCCCCCCCCCTTTTTTTTTGTTATGTTTTTCTTCTCTCTTTTCTTTGTCC
The DNA here is from genome assembly GCF_048569485.1 of Anomaloglossus baeobatrachus. NCBI lineage: Eukaryota > Metazoa > Chordata > Amphibia > Anura > Aromobatidae > Anomaloglossus > Anomaloglossus baeobatrachus. Next base: position 214,183,807 of record NC_134355.1, on the reverse strand, counting down.
TTCCATCTCTCTTCTCTCTCCTTTCTCTATAATTCTTACTACACTATTCTGTGATTTTAGATATACAATAAAAAACAGATTCTGCATACAGTAGCAAATACTGGGTTTGTTATGTTCTCATTATATGAGACACTTATGTTCCTATGTTCGCCCTTGAGTTTAGTTCTGCAGGATACTTAAAGACACGTGTTGTTGAGCTTGGGCGGTCTATTTTGAGTGATTTACGGTCTATATTGTAATGGTGCAATTGCACTTACATTGTATGTATCCTGTCTCGTTGATACACTTCAATAAAAGATTTTTAAAAAAAAAAAAAATTCTTGTTTCTGCAAGGAAAGTCCGCGAAGGATATTCATGGTGATATGTCGCAGACATTGAGGGATCAATGCCCTTCATATTCCACAGTCAAGAACTGGGTTGACAAATTTAAAATGGGCCACTTCAGCACCAATGATGAGGAACGTCCTGGACGACCGAGAGTAGTTATTCTGGAGATTGTCAATGCTGTGCCCAACCTCATATTGGAGAATCGACAAATTTCAGCTAAATCAATAGCAGACATCATGGGGATTTCTCGAGAACGTTTGTGTCCTTATCCATGAACATTTGGACATGAGAAAGCTATCTGCAAAAAGGGTCCCCAAAAGTTTGACAACAGATCACAGAAGCATGCAAGTGAAAACTTTCTGGTTCATTTGTCAGCATTTCCAGACTGATAAGAAGTTTCTGGATCGACTGGTCACTATGGATGAGACCTGGATTTATTTGTATGACTCTGAAACCAAGAAGCAGTCAATAGAGTGGAGGCACAGTGGTTCTCCTTGTCCAAAGAAGTTCAGGGTGAAAAAATCAGCCACTAAAAAGGTAATGGCGTCTGTGTTCTGGGATAAGGAGGGCGTGCTGCTACTGGACTACCTTCAAAAGGGTCCCAACATGCAAGGTATTACATTGAACTTTTGGACCAATTGAAGGCAGCTCTGAAGGCCAAAAGGCACGGTAAGCTGTCCAAAGGAATCTTAACACCTCCGCTCACACTGCACAAGCAACCACGGCAAATCTGGCAGAGCTGGGCTTCCAGCTGGTTGACCACCCACATTATTCATCAGAACCAGCTCAGACTATGATTTGTTTCTAAACCCGAAAAAACACATCCAGGGTACCAAATTTCACACCATTTCTCATGCTATGGCTGCTACAGATTCCTAGTTTGAGGCACAACCAAAATTCTTCTTTTTGCTAGGCTTACAGAACTTGGAATACCAATGTAAGAAATGTGTTGACATATGGGGAGAGTATGTGGAATAAATGTAAAGTTTCATCATCCTATCTCGTTTCTTTCTGGGTAAAGCCAAAGACTTATACACGCAGCGTGTTATGAGGGACTGCTGATATCAGAGCGACAGTAGCTGCTGCGTGATCTAAATGTGTGCAGCGATCAGTGAAGACAAGTGATGGATGAACCCTCTCGATCTTCGGGATTGGGAGACTTGTAAAGTCAGTGTTCGGGATCGGAGATGACGCGAACTTGCGTCTGAACCCTGAGCTTGGACTTAACAGTTATGGGATGGGCCTGGGGGTGGCTGTAAAATAAAAAATAAAGTTAATAATAAACATTGTCATCATACTTACAGGTCCCTCGACGCGTCCTACAGATACGATCAACCGCTGTCTTCTGGCCACTTCTGCTTTAGGGTCCGATCATTAACTTCCAGGGATATTCACTGCACTGCTCGTCACTTGCCAGTGTTCGGCCGTGTTCGCATGGTGTCATCAGGGTTCACCCTGAGTCCATGACTTATACCGGCTTCACACGGTACGATCTATCGTGCGATCGCGCGAGTGATCGTACCCGCCTCCGTCGTTTGTGAGTCACGGGCAATTAGTTGCCCGTGTCGCACAAAGTCGTTAACCCCCCATCACACGTACTTACCTCCAGGACGACCTCGCTGTGGGCAGCAAACATCCACTTCCTGAAGGGGGTGGGACGTTCGGCGTCACAGCGACGTCACACAGCGGCCAGCCAATAGAAGCGGAGGGGCGGAGATGAGCAGGACGTAAAATATCCCGCCCACCTCTTTCCTTCCGCATTGCCGGCGGGACGCAGGTAAGCTGTGTTCATCGTTCCCGGGGTGTCAAACGGAGCGGTGTGTGCTGCCCCGGGAACGATGAACAACCGGCGCACAGAAGAAGAAACGACTTTTTAAAAATGAGCGACGTGTAAACGAGCAACGATAAGGTGAGTATTTTTGCTCGTTCACCGTCGCTTGTAGCTGTCACACGCTACGATATATCAAACGATGCCGGATGTGCGTCACTCAAGACGTGACCCCGCCGACATATCGCCCGATATATTGTACAGTGTGATGCCGGCATTAGCCATGGATTGAACTTTGACTGTCACTGTCAGCCTGCTTCTTGCTGTGTAGAGACACTTGTCTGTACAGAGTGATGAAGCAGAGCTGACATTGCTCTCCCTGTGGACTACGACGGGCTAAGGATTTTTTTTTATACCCAAGATGGAGTCTCTAAAATGTTTGTTTTATTTCTAATTAAAAAAATTTTTTCTATGTGCTGTGGTTTTTTTTGTTTTTTTTTTTACTGTTTACTAGAAATTCATGGTGGCCATGTCTAATTTGGCGTGACACCATGAATTTCGAGCTTAGTACCAGCTGAGAATACAAAGCTGGTATTAACCCCTTTATTAACCAGTGTGCCACCGCCATCAGGGCAGCTGGACAAGCCGGGTAAAGCGCATGGAAACATAGCTAAGGAACAATGCGCCATTTCCAGGGGCGGCTGCAGGCTGTGGTTAGCGTGGGGGCCAAGAATGCTTGGGCCTTACCACACTGAGAATCCCAGCCCCCAACTACCTGGTTTTACCTGACTCGCAATCAAAATACGGCAGGAGCCAAGGCATTTTTTTTTTTTTATTATTTTTTTAAATAATTATAAAAAAAAAATAAATAAATGGGCTTCCTGTACAGTATTTTGATTGCCAGCCAAGGTAAAGCAAGGCAGCTGGGAGTAGCAGCCCGTAGCCGTCAGTTTTATCTGCGCTAAGAATCAAAAATACTGCGGAGCGCTATGATCATTTTTTTTCTTAATTTAAATTTTACACTACTATATGTGCGAGGGACCCGGGGTGGTGGCCTGGACCTCATGTAGAGAGGAAGCAGCGTGGGGGAGCTCCTGCCTGGATCCTGAATCATCCTGCACACCGGCCTTGCTGACAGGCACTACCGACCCTGGAAGGCTGCAACACTACTTATATCACTTGGGGAAGCGAGCACAGACAGGATATGCCGACCCGCAGCAGCAATAAAAGGGACAGAGACGCGCAGGAGCGCGCCTCTAAAGAATCCAATATGGCGCCGCCGGCATCCACACCATCCCGAGCTGGAGCAGTGGGAGTAGCAAGCAGGTTGGAGCGGTTTGCCAGAGTGGCCCCTGGCACAGAGCCTACCTACAACGAGGCACCCGATGGCAGCTCTGAACGGGCCCTGGAGCAGGGAGAAAACATACTCGACGGTGAGACTGTGAGTACCCTGGGCCCTCCATGTTCAGCAGCACAAGATATGCAGACACAGAGGCCTGCGCTGGCAGAGGGAGGAGGGGGAGATGTGGAGCAAACAACACCTGTTTTCACTGAGGCCATACTGAGAGACATTCTGGCAGCAATTAACTCTTGCAATACCACATTGGCCACTCTAAGCAGCCAGATGGGAACTGTCACCTCAGATATGGTCTGTATTAAACGTGAGCTGCAAGGGGTGACTGTCAGAATGGGGGAGCTGGAGGAAAGAGTGAGTACAACAGAGGATAAATTACCACCAATGTCACGAGAGCTGGGAAAGGCCACGCAAAATATCTCCACACTGCTAAACAAGGTGGATGATTTAGAGAACCGCTCCCGCAGAAGTAATTTGAGACTGGTGGGGTTCCGAGAGAGGATGGAGGGCAATGACCCATTGAATTTCTTTGAAAAATGGCTTAAAGACACCATGGGAAAAGACATACTATCCTCTTTCTTCACCATTGAAAGGGCGCACAGGGTCCCTGCACGTGCCCCACAGCCGGGAGCACCCCCACGTCCTATTCTGATTAAACTACTGCACTATAAAGATAGGGACACTATCCTGCGCAGAGCCAGAGATATCAAAGAACTTGCAATTGATGGGAGGAAGATATCAATATTTCCTGATTTCTCCATGGAAGTGCAACGTAAAAGAGCGCAATTTATTGAGATAAAAAAACGACTGCGCAACCTACAAGTGCCATACTCCATGATGTACCCTGCTAAGCTGCGGATTGCTGCGAACGGAGAGACTCATTTTTTTGATACGGCTGGGGCGGCACTGTCTTGGCTGGATATCAATGAGAGATCCCTGAGGAGGAAGAATACCTGAGATTTCCCTTTCTGCCGCCAGGCGTTGTTTTTATTTGGGACGCTATGCTGGTGAGCTCATTACAGTTAAATTCATCTAGGATCCAGGTTGGGAGACAGCCGGTTCATTGTGGACACACGCTGCACTAGCGAGTTGTGGACCCCCCTCCCTGCATGGACTTGGGGCGTATTTTTAGCCCTGATTCTCTCTATTTGGGAGAAATGTGTAAGATACACTTGATTTTGAGGGCAGGGGCACTGCGCACTGGTGTGCGGAGCCCTATCTCTCTCCTTGTTTTTCTTGTTTATTGTTGTATGATGCAATCTGTTTGGGAAGTGTGGTGTGCCTCAGTCGTGTCGCTCAACCTAATGTTTTTGAGAATCAGTGGAGAACGCCTCTCTCCTCCAGGTATGAAGTATCCGTCCGGATCATATCTTAGTCTACGCTTATGGCGACATCTTTAAATATTGTAGCGTGGAATGTTACAGGGCTCGGAGATGCGAACAAAAGATGTGCTATATTTACTCACCTACAGAAACTTTTACCGGCTATTTTATGTCTCTCCGAGACCCACATGGTCAGGGATAATGTTCATTGGCTGAGGAAGGGATGGATCGCGCATGAATATCATTCCACATACTCGACCCATGCACGGGGTGTGAGTGTGTTGGTGCACAAATCCATCCCGTTCTCATGTACCAAATCAGTGATTGACCCGGGGGGCAGATTTGTATGTTTGCTTTGCACGCTGTATGGTATACAATTTATTCTGGTTGCGATATATATCCCTCCACCATATTCAGTCGAACCGGTAAAAAGGATATTGTCTATTTTAGATTCCCTTCCATCTGTGCCGACGCTTTTGATAGGGATATAAGTAATTATTAAAATTCCCTATCTAGATAAATTACACTCGGGAAACATATCGGAGAACGCCGCCCCGACTTCATTTGCTAGAATGCTAACAGAGCTGGGTTTTGTAGATGTTTGGCGTGCCCAACACCCCACAACCAAACAATTCTCCTGTTACTCTAGCTCCCACCACACCATGTCACGGATAGACCTGGCTATTGGAAACGCACTTATGGCCTCATATACACAAAAGGTGGCCTACCTACCTAGAAGTGTATCTGATCACTCACCATTACATGTTACGCTTGCATGGGGAAACCCCCTCACTCTGCCCAGGCCTATCTGGAAACTTAATCCCTTCTGGATCCAGCTTATTGGGGGATCTTTATATGATAACATTCTAGAATACTTTCATCTTAATGAGTGCTCTGCACCGCCACACATAGTTTGGGACTCTATGAAAGCTGTGGTAAGGGGCATATATATTAGAGAAATATAAAAACGCAAAAATCAAACCAAATGTTACACCCAGAGTCTGATTCAGGAGGTATCTGATGCGGAGGCTGCGGTGGTGCTCAACCCGACAGTAGAAACTAAAAACACTCGAGAAGGCACAGATGTCACTCAAAGAAAATCTCATGTCGGTGGCAGAAAATAAACGCTATTTCCTTAAACAAAATTATTTTATGGCGGGGGAGGGCATGGGGCACCTACTAGCCACAGTCATTAGAGCACAGGAAGGATCTTCCTATATAAATAGGTTAAAGACGGAATCAGGTGACTTTGTAACAGCAAGCGAAGATATAATAAGAGAAATAAAGAGGTATTATATGCGGCTATACACATCAGACTGTGACCTCACGGAGACTGAGATTGAGCAGTATTTGGATGCTCTCTCTCTTCCTACACTGAGTGATGTAAACAGGGAATTGCTGGACCGGGACATCTCATTGGAAGAACTGGAGGAAGCGCTTGGCCAGACACAAAATGAAAAATCTCCGGGAACGGATGGCCTGCCTGGAGAGTTTTATAAGACGTATGCACCCTTACTGCTACCCAAACTACTTAAGGTATTTGAAGAGGCTGAAAGGCAGAGGGTCCTCCCTCTATGAGGGAAGCCTTAATAGTCTTAATATTAAAACCCGGAAAAGATCCAGAGATCCCGGATTCGTATCGCCCAATCTCTCTCCTACAAACAGACATTAAATTGCTGGCCAAGGTGCTCGCCAATAGGATGTCCCGAGTCATCTCATCTATAGTGCAGAGTGATCAGACAGGATTCATTCCATGCAGAGCCACATCTATGAATCTCAGGAAATTATATTTGGGAATTCAACATAGTTCTGAGGTACCGGGGGAAAGGGCAATTTTGTCTTTAGACGCCGCTAAGGCGTTCGATAGCCTTGAATGGGAATATATGTGGGCTGTACTTCGGAAAATGGGCTTTGGACATAGATTCATAAATTAGGTAAAACTGCTATATAACTCACTGGTGGCGAAGGTTAGGGTAAATGGCAGGGTCTCCGAGTCTTTTCCTCTTGGAAGAGGTACTAGACAGGGGTGCCCGCTTTCACCCTTGCTATTCGCGACTGCAGTGGAGCCGTTGGCAATGGCAATACGGAAATCCAGGGAGGTAGAGGGATTTCGGTGTGGAGCCGTGGAACAAAAGATATCATTATACGCAGACGATCTACTCTTATATTTAGACAGGGTACGTTCCTCGATTTTGCCGGCAATGAATATCATTCGGGAATTTGGACAGAGGTCTGGTCTACGAATCAACTGGTCCAAGTCGGCTTTAATGCCGTTGGACCCCCTTCCGGGGGACTTTTCGGACTTACAGATTCCAGTTCCTGTGGTCCGGGAGTTTAAATATCTGGGAGTAATTGTCAGCCCAATCCCGAAGGATTTCCAGGCCCTAAATCTGGAACCCCTGTTACAGCGATTCAGAGCAAAAGTGCATACCTGGTGCCGTTTGCCGCTATCAAATATCGGCAGATCCAATTTAATTAAAATGGTAATGATGCCACAATTACTATACCTTATACATAATTCTCCAGTGTGGATATGTAGGGAATTTTTTGTAAAAATTAATACAATATTCCGGGAACTTATTTGGAAGAAAAAGCAAGCTAGGATTCGACTGGAAGTGCTACAGCGGGGAAAGGAGGAGGGAGGACTGGCGGTACCAAACCCGTATATATACTATATAGCCTCCCAGATGCAACATCTGAGGGGTTGGGGCAAAGAAGGAGGGTATGATACCAGTGGTGATATAGTGAGATCCGGTTGGATGTGGGACAAAGACAGATAAATGGGGCACGATATCCCCCACTGGCTATGATATTCCGGGTGTGGGACAGGGGTAAGTCTCTTTTGGGGATAAGCGGACCTACAGAGTTCTGGCCACTGTGGCAGAACCCCGACTTGCCAGAAATTAAAAAATTAGTAGGGTTCAGAGGATGGGAGGATAAAAGGGATCCATTTAGTGTCACAAGTACTACAAAATAATACTCTTAAAAGCTTTGAACAACTGAGAACGGAGTTTCACCTTCCGCATGTCTTCTTTTATCAGTATTTGCAGCTGAGACACGCACTGGAAAGACAGGGGAGGACAAACCCGGTAACAGTGACACATAATCAAACATTACATAGGCTGCTTACATCTGAGTCCTCTAAGGGTCTTATTTCAGAACTATATAAAAAATTACCACCTGCCCATCTGGAAACACATCCATTGATTGTTAAAAGCAAATGGGAACGAGACGTCGGTCCCCTGACGGAAGGCCAGTGGTCTGATATATTGGAACAAGTTCCTAAACTGGCGGTATCGGGAGTGCCAAAAGCTGTCTCAAATATATCTCATCCACAGGGTATATAAAACTCCCAATCTACTATTTAAGATGGGACTCAGACCAAACACACAGTGTGTGTTAGGTGTGGACAGGATGATGCCCATTTGATGCATGTTATGTGGGAGTGTGGACACATTGGTGATTTCTGGAACCAAACCCTGGGACTTATAGATCAAATATATCATATCACAATACCACCGTCGCCCCGCCTGTGCCTGTTGAGACTGTGGGAAGGAGAAGTGGATCCGGATTCTCCAACAGCTCTGGGAATAGCCCGTATCTTATACCAAGCAAGAAAGCTACTTGCATATCACTGGTTAGACCCTCTACCACCAACATTACCAGAGCTCAAAAACAAATTAAATGTCATAAGATTGGAAAGGGGAGTTTATTTAAAAAGAAAAACATTGAAAAAGTTTTACAACATTTGGCGGCCATGGATGGATTTGCCGGGCCTACCCTCTAGTGCACTGGTTCGGGATGCAATGCTGGACCAGTTACTGTTGTGCCTGCAGTGATGGCATGTGTGAGGAAGGGAATTAAAACTAGTTTTTTCTTTGGCGAAGTGGACTTTGAATGAAGAGGTGAGAGAGGACTGGAACGGTTTCATGGATGACTGCACGGAGAGGGAGGGGCGGGAGAGTATAGCAATATGATGTGAAGCGACACGGCTGATGGAGGAGGTGTTTCTATTAGTCTGAGGTATTATTGCATAATTTAAGTTTTGTTTTTGTAGAGCCACGAGGTTTGTAGGCTCAAGCTATATAATACAATTATGATTTGAGAACTCTATTATATTTACATACATGCAGAGAAAGAACCTGATTTATAAATCACATGTGTTTATCTGTTTATTGTTATCAGTTATATGAAAAGTGAAATACTCTCTATATTGATCCCTAATGATTTAATAAAAAAAGATCTGATTTAAAAAAAATATGTGCGAGGGACCCAGCAGCGTCTGTGATTGTCTGTTATTTTACATAAATTAAAAAAAAAAAAAAAAAAAAATCAACTTAAGTGGTTTCATAACTTCTTATATACTTTTATTTGTGTCATATTTCAAAGGATTGTTGAAAATCCACTTGTGACTTTTAGGATCGCTACTTCCAATAGGTGGCGCTGTGCTAGAGTTTGTCTCCTTTACTGGAGAGACAATTTGAATATTTCCCAGAGGGGCATTGCAGCTATAAGTCCCCTTACCTGGCAGCCAGACTGGCTTGCAAAGTCTCCTTAAGGAGAATAGTGTTCCCCCGTGGTCCCCACATAGCTTTCTCATGAGCCAGATCAGACACCCCCATACTTTGCACTGACGAGGGGCAAGCACCCCGAAACACCGTGTCTGCAAATTGGGATTCTGATCTGGCTTATATATCCTGAGTCATATTTCAAAGGATTGTTGAAAATCCACTTGTGACTTTTAGGATCGCTACTTCCAATAGGTGGCGCTGTGCTAGAGTTTGTCTCCTTTACTGGAGAGACAATTTGAATATTTCCCAGAGGGGCATTGCAGCTATAAGTCCCCTTACCTGGCAGCCAGACTGGCTTGCAAAGTCTCCTTAAGGAGAATAGTGTTCCCCCGTGGTCCCCACATAGCTTTCTCATGAGCCAGATCAGACACCCCCATACTTTGCACTGACGAGGGGCAAGCACCCCGAAACACCGTGTCTGCAAATTGGGATTCTGATCTGGCTTATATATCCTGAGTCATATTTCAAAGGATTGTTGAAAATCCACTTGTGACTTTTAGGATCGCTACTTCCAATAGGTGGCGCTGTGCTAGAGTTTGTCTCCTTTACTGGAGAGACAATTTGAATATTTCCCAGAGGGGCATTGCAGCTATAAGTCCCCTTACCTGGCAGCCAGACTGGCTTGCAAAGTCTCCTTAAGGAGAATAGTGTTCCCCCGTGGTCCCCACATAGCTTTCTCATGAGCCAGATCAGACACCCCCATACTTTGCACTGACGAGGGGCAAGCACCCCGAAACACCGTGTCTGCAAATTGGGATTCTGATCTGGCTTATATATCCTGAGTCATATTTCAAAGGATTGTTGAAAATCCACTTGTGACTTTTAGGATCGCTACTTCCAATAGGTGGCGCTGTGCTAGAGTTTGTCTCCTTTACTGGAGAGACAATTTGAATATTTCCCAGAGGGGCATTGCAGCTATAAGTCCCCTTACCTGGCAGCCAGACTGGCTTGCAAAGTCTCCTTAAGGAGAATAGTGTTCCCCCGTGGTCCCCACATAGCTTTCTCATGAGCCAGATCAGACACCCCCATACTTTGCACTGACGAGGGGCAAGCACCCCGAAACACCGTGTCTGCAAATTGGGATTCTGATCTGGCTTATATATCCTGAGTCATATTTCAAAGGATTGTTGAAAATCCACTTGTGACTTTTAGGATCGCTACTTCCAATAGGTGGCGCTGTGCTAGAGTTTGTCTCCTTTACTGGAGAGACAATTTGAATATTTCCCAGAGGGGCATTGCAGCTATAAGTCCCCTTACCTGGCAGCCAGACTGGCTTGCAAAGTCTCCTTAAGGAGAATAGTGTTCCCCCGTGGTCCCCACATAGCTTTCTCATGAGCCAGATCAGACACCCCCATACTTTGCACTGACGAGGGGCAAGCACCCCGAAACACCGTGTCTGCAAATTGGGATTCTGATCTGGCTTATATATCCTGAGTCATATTTCAAAGGATTGTTGAAAATCCACTTGTGACTTTTAGGATCGCTACTTCCAATAGGTGGCGCTGTGCTAGAGTTTGTCTCCTTTACTGGAGAGACAATTTGAATATTTCCCAGAGGGGCATTGCAGCTATAAGTCCCCTTACCTGGCAGCCAGACTGGCTTGCAAAGTCTCCTTAAGGAGAATAGTGTTCCCCCGTGGTCCCCACATAGCTTTCTCATGAGCCAGATCAGACACCCCCATACTTTGCACTGACGAGGGGCAAGCACCCCGAAACACCGTGTCTGCAAATTGGGATTCTGATCTGGCTTATATATCCTGAGTCATATTTCAAAGGATTGTTGAAAATCCACTTGTGACTTTTAGGATCGCTACTTCCAATAGGTGGCGCTGTGCTAGAGTTTGTCTCCTTTACTGGAGAGACAATTTGAATATTTCCCAGAGGGGCATTGCAGCTATAAGTCCCCTTACCTGGCAGCCAGACTGGCTTGCAAAGTCTCCTTAAGGAGAATAGTGTTCCCCCGTGGTCCCCACATAGCTTTCTCATGAGCCAGATCAGACACCCCCATACTTTGCACTGACGAGGGGCAAGCACCCCGAAACACCGTGTCTGCAAATTGGGATTCTGATCTGGCTTATATATCCTGAGTCATATTTCAAAGGATTGTTGAAAATCCACTTGTGACTTTTAGGATCGCTACTTCCAATAGGTGGCGCTGTGCTAGAGTTTGTCTCCTTTACTGGAGAGACAATTTGAATATTTCCCAGAGGGGCATTGCAGCTATAAGTCCCCTTACCTGGCAGCCAGACTGGCTTGCAAAGTCTCCTTAAGGAGAATAGTGTTCCCCCGTGGTCCCCACATAGCTTTCTCATGAGCCAGATCAGACACCCCCATACTTTGCACTGACGAGGGGCAAGCACCCCGAAACACCGTGTCTGCAAATTGGGATTCTGATCTGGCTTATATATCCTGAGTCATATTTCAAAGGATTGTTGAAAATCCACTTGTGACTTTTAGGATCGCTACTTCCAATAGGTGGCGCTGTGCTAGAGTTTGTCTCCTTTACTGGAGAGACAATTTGAATATTTCCCAGAGGGGCATTGCAGCTATAAGTCCCCTTACCTGGCAGCCAGACTGGCTTGCAAAGTCTCCTTAAGGAGAATAGTGTTCCCCCGTGGTCCCCACATAGCTTTCTCATGAGCCAGATCAGACACCCCCATACTTTGCACTGACGAGGGGCAAGCACCCCGAAACACCGTGTCTGCAAATTGGGATTCTGATCTGGCTTATATATCCTGAGTCATATTTCAAAGGATTGTTGAAAATCCACTTGTGACTTTTAGGATCGCTACTTCCAATAGGTGGCGCTGTGCTAGAGTTTGTCTCCTTTACTGGAGAGACAATCTGAATATTTCCCAGAGGGGCATTGCAGCTATAAGTCCCCTTACCTGGCAGCCAGACTGGCTTGCAAAGTCTCCTTAAGGAGAATAGTGTTCCCCCGTGGTCCCCACATAGCTTTCTCATGAGCCAGATCAGACACCCCCATACTTTGCACTGACGAGGGGCAAGCACCCCGAAACACCGTGTCTGCAAATTGGGATTCTGATCTGGCTTATATATCCTGAGTCATATTTCAAAGGATTGTTGAAAATCCACTTGTGACTTTTAGGATCGCTACTTCCAATAGGTGGCGCTGTGCTAGAGTTTGTCTCCTTTACTGGAGAGACAATTTGAATATTTCCCAGAGGGGCATTGCAGCTATAAGTCCCCTTACCTGGCAGCCAGACTGGCTTGCAAAGTCTCCTTAAGGAGAATAGTGTTCCCCCGTGGTCCCCACATAGCTTTCTCATGAGCCAGATCAGACACCCCCATACTTTGCACTGACGAGGGGCAAGCACCCCGAAACACCGTGTCTGCAAATTGGGATTCTGATCTGGCTTATATATCCTGAGTCATATTTCAAAGGATTGTTGAAAATCCACTTGTGACTTTTAGGATCGCTACTTCCAATAGGTGGCGCTGTGCTAGAGTTTGTCTCCTTTACTGGAGAGACAATTTGAATATTTCCCAGAGGGGCATTGCAGCTATAAGTCCCCTTACCTGGCAGCCAGACTGGCTTGCAAAGTCTCCTTAAGGAGAATAGTGTTCCCCCGTGGTCCCCACATAGCTTTCTCATGAGCCAGATCAGACACCCCCATACTTTGCACTGACGAGGGGCAAGCACCCCGAAACACCGTGTCTGCAAATTGGGATTCTGATCTGGCTTATATATCCTGAGTCATATTTCAAAGGATTGTTGAAAATCCACTTGTGACTTTTAGGATCGCTACTTCCAATAGGTGGCGCTGTGCTAGAGTTTGTCTCCTTTACTGGAGAGACAATTTGAATATTTCCCAGAGGGGCATTGCAGCTATAAGTCCCCTTACCTGGCAGCCAGACTGGCTTGCAAAGTCTCCTTAAGGAGAATAGTGTTCCCCCGTGGTCCCCACATAGCTTTCTCATGAGCCAGATCAGACACCCCCATACTTTGCACTGACGAGGGGCAAGCACCCCGAAACACCGTGTCTGCAAATTGGGATTCTGATCTGGCTTATATATCCTGAGTCATATTTCAAAGGATTGTTGAAAATCCACTTGTGACTTTTAGGATCGCTACTTCCAATAGGTGGCGCTGTGCTAGAGTTTGTCTCCTTTACTGGAGAGACAATTTGAATATTTCCCAGAGGGGCATTGCAGCTATAAGTCCCCTTACCTGGCAGCCAGACTGGCTTGCAAAGTCTCCTTAAGGAGAATAGTGTTCCCCCGTGGTCCCCACATAGCTTTCTCATGAGCCAGATCAGACACCCCCATACTTTGCACTGACGAGGGGCAAGCACCCCGAAACACCGTGTCTGCAAATTGGGATTCTGATCTGGCTTATATATCCTGAGTCATATTTCAAAGGATTGTTGAAAATCCACTTGTGACTTTTAGGATCGCTACTTCCAATAGGTGGCGCTGTGCTAGAGTTTGTCTCCTTTACTGGAGAGACAATTTGAATATTTCCCAGAGGGGCATTGCAGCTATAAGTCCCCTTACCTGGCAGCCAGACTGGCTTGCAAAGTCTCCTTAAGGAGAATAGTGTTCCCCCGTGGTCCCCACATAGCTTTCTCATGAGCCAGATCAGACACCCCCATACTTTGCACTGACGAGGGGCAAGCACCCCGAAACACCGTGTCTGCAAATTGGGATTCTGATCTGGCTTATATATCCTGAGTCATATTTCAAAGGATTGTTGAAAATCCACTTGTGACTTTTAGGATCGCTACTTCCAATAGGTGGCGCTGTGCTAGAGTTTGTCTCCTTTACTGGAGAGACAATTTGAATATTTCCCAGAGGGGCATTGCAGCTATAAGTCCCCTTACCTGGCAGCCAGACTGGCTTGCAAAGTCTCCTTAAGGAGAATAGTGTTCCCCCGTGGTCCCCACATAGCTTTCTCATGAGCCAGATCAGACACCCCCATACTTTGCACTGACGAGGGGCAAGCACCCCGAAACACCGTGTCTGCAAATTGGGATTCTGATCTGGCTTATATATCCTGAGTCATATTTCAAAGGATTGTTGAAAATCCACTTGTGACTTTTAGGATCGCTACTTCCAATAGGTGGCGCTGTGCTAGAGTTTGTCTCCTTTACTGGAGAGACAATTTGAATACTTTTATTTGAACATTGCAGTTGACAAACTATGGGCCTAATTCATCAAGACCAGCATTGTTCACACCAGTCTTGATGAGGAGATGTGCTTGAGTCAGACGTGCTTGAGTCAGATGCTCCAGATTCATGAAGTGGCGTACACATCTTCATAAATCCGGGGCATCGGAAAGGTGGCATACACTTCTGTGCGTCTCGTCACAGATCCTACTCAAGTCCCTGAGGATATTGCTTTGTTCCCTAATGTCTAAGGGTTCCTTAAGGTTTTTGTTCTATGTCTGGGTTCTGGAACAACTGGAGGGCGAGCTGAAGTTGGACTTTTATTTTTCCTTTGTTAACTGGTGTAAACTGCTTTACACCTTAACGACTGCGGGCAATAATATGTCCTAGCGGTCATAGTGTTAATTTCCGCAGACTGCATCAAACAGCCTGCGGCGATCAGCGCACATGTTAGCCGATTTATACAGCTGACATGTATACCTGTTAGGTAAGCGAGGAATCGCTATCCGCCTGAGCCTTTTAACCCCTTAAATGGCACTGTCAAGATGGGACAGCGCCATATTAACGGCTATAGCGGTAGATCCGTGCTCCCAGGCCGATACCAAAAGTCACGTTACGTGATAACGTGGATCGGGTGGTTGTCATGATAGCACAGAGTCACGTGATGACTCCTGTGCTCACATGACTCAGGTTCTGTAAGAAACAGCAGAGTTCTGCTTGTTACAAGAGATGATCATTCCTCCCAGTCTGAGCGATGCTGCTCTGATCGGGAGAAATGAATGAGCAATCAGACTGCTGATCATTCTACTCCCCTAGGGAATCTAGTAAAAGTTAAAAAAATAAAAAAGTTAACAAATATTTGAAGAAAAAAAAAAATAATAAATAAAGTTCAAATCACCCCCCTTTTTGCCTTATTGAAAATTAAAAAGGTTAAAAAAATAAAAGAAAATATACACATTTGGTGTCGCCGAGTTCAGAAATGCCAGATAATACAAAATCAATTAATCTGATCGGTAAACGGCGTAGCGACAAAATTCCAAACGCCAAAATTACGTTTTTTGGTCGCTACACATTTTGCATTAACAGGCGATCAAAATGTAGCATCTACCAGTAAAAACATCAGCTCGAGACGCAAAAAATAAGTAGTCACTGAGCACCAGATCCTAAAAAATTAGAACATTACGAGTTGTGGAAAATGGCGCAAAATGTACGCCAACTTTTTCAGACAAACTTCTGATTTTTTTTCTTAACCCCTTAGATAAAAGTAAACCTATACATGTTTGGTGTCTATGAACTCGCACCGACTTCAGGCATCAAACTGACATCAGTTTTACTATATAGGGAACACAGTGAATAAAATATCTCAAAAACAATAGTGCAATCAGACTTGTTTTTGCAATTTTACCGCATTTGAAAATTTTTTTGCTGTTTTCCAGTACAAGATATGGTAAAACTCATGGTTTCATTTAAAAGTACAGCTCATGCCACAAAAAACGAGCCATCATATGAGCAGATTGACTGAAAAATAAAAAAAAGTTACGTCTCTCAAAAGAAGAATGGCGAAAAAAAACAAATCTGAAAGCGCAAAATTGGCCGGTTGTGCAGGCGTTAATGAATTGGTGGCAACGATTTTAGAGCAAATCTGCAGATAGGACTCGATAGGATTCGGTGACTGTGAACACAGATCACGTATGTACTGTGATGCTGCCCAAAAATCACTGTAGATAATTTCCTCTACATTTTCACATATATTAAAATACACTATTACTCACCATTTTCTTGTGCAAACCGAGAAGCTTCCAAAAATGTAACTTCACGGTCAGCATCTAAGTCTTTTTTGTTTCCACAAAGGATTATTACAATGTTCTGACTAGCCAGCATTCGAGCATCTGTTAGCCAGTTGGTGAGGGCATTGTAGGTTTCTCGACTGTATTTGGAACAAAAAAAAACAAATTTAAAGCTGAAATTAAATGAAACAGTAACTATACTTCTGCAAAGTGATCTATAAACATGCAAGGTGCAAACATCAGAGATTAGACTTATTACAAGCATAAAAAAAAGGGCCCTTTTTCAGAATTTCTGTTGTTCTTCCCGATTATTGTGCATTAATTAAACCTATTGTTTTTCATTACTCATCTTTGGTAACGTTGCCATTAAATTTTCAGTTTTTGTAATGAAAGTAATTGCAATCTGAAGCAACATTTACACAAAGCATAGCTGCCAAGCATATGGCTATCACAGATCCGCTTATTACAACACACCAGCAGGTAGGATTTTAGCTGGATAACAGCCCTTCCTGTTCAAATGGGTAGAGGGAAAAAAAAACCAAAAAAAAAAAACCCACAGGTTTTCCATTTTACCTTGTGATGTCATAGACCAGTAAAGCACCAGCAGCTCCTCGGTAATAACTCCGTGTAACTGATCTGAACAAGAGACAAACAAAAAGAAAAAAAAAATGAGGGCACAAATGTATGGTGGCATAAATAACTAATTGATGTGTTCCACCTATTGCGAGAATGGGGCCCCAGACCTGTGGTGACAGGAGAGATGGCTACACATGCAGTAGTTCTTTCCATTCACTGACGAGAAAGTTACAAATATGGGAGGTTTGGCTGTACTCAGAGCTCCTAAAGCAGTGACCAGAGAAAATGGCTGCACGCACGGCCAGCTTTCCTATACCTGTAGGTTGGGCAGCAGCCTGAGCACAGGATCAGTATTGGACACCACCACTGTCTCTGGAAGTCTAAAAGACTGGACAGTTAGGCGTATCTTAAGGAAATGCCATAAATGTCTGTCATGGTACAATTCCTTTTATGTTCAATCTATTTTTATTGGAAGTTATCAGGATTACAAAAAAAACCAACATAAAGTCATATAACAAGTTATGCAATGAAAGCAATCTGCAGAGAGCAGCCTGCCGGTGTCCCGTACAAGCAGCATATCGATTCTTAGGCATTTTCAAAACCTTTGAAGCGTGTGTAATGATGAACACAACAAGTTCGTGGATTTGCAGTACCAAAATTGAAATTCAGAGAATATATGCAAAGAACGTATTCTTATTCAAAACTTCAAAAATTTAAAGATTTAAAGATTATGCCGATGTTCAGACTGCTAGTATTAAGAAAAGTAAGCTCAGGAGTAGAAATGTCAAGTTTCAAATTTAGAAGCGGGGATCAAGCAAGCCTAGTAAGTTAATACTTTAGTATTCCCTTGCTTAATGGAAAAAACTTGCTGACCGGAGCCATTAAAATTGTGAATGAAACAACAAAAATATTTATAAAATCATATATACATATCTCTCATTATTCCAATATAAGATCAGCAGAAAATACCATAGGCATAAAGAGTTTGAAAGAATAAGAAAGGAAAAGGATATGGAGGAGAAAGCAGAAGGAGAGAAGAGGAAAGTGGGGAAGAGATGGGGAGAAAGAAAGGAGATGGAGAGGGGGAGGAAGGGGGGGGGAGGGGGTTCCTCTGAGGTCTACATCTTCAAAACAGTTTATGGAAGTCAGGTGAATCCCTAAACATTATCCAATCGTTCCAGGTCCTGTAAAATTTATCTCTGGTGTCCACGCTCTCGGCTGCGAGCTCCTCCATCCTACAAATATTTGCCATCTCCATGTACCACTCGGAAATAGGAGGGATTATGGAAGTTTTCCAGTATCTAGGAATGGTGGAGCGTGCCGCCGCAAGGCAGAACCGCAGAATATCTCGCTTATGATATGTGATAGCGTGAGGTAAGACGGAGAGGAGTGTTATCTTGGGACAGTTCTCAACTGTTTTCCCAGTTATGAGATGGTAGTTCGAGAGTACTTTTTGCCAGAACTGCTGTATTCCTTCACATTCCCACCAAATGTGAGTCATTGTGCCAACCTCCCGTTCACATCTCCAACACATTGCTGACACCGTAGGGAATATTGAATGAAGCTTAGCTGGAAATTGGTACCATCTCGTCAAGATTTTAAAATTTTTCTCCTGTGTGGCGCACGTAGCTGATAATTTATGTGTGAATAAAAAGCATTTTTCCCATTCAGCTGGTGAGATATGTTGTTTCAGCTCACTTTCCCAAGCCAACTGGTAGCCTCGTTTGCCTGAGGTCCCAATTTCATTGAGAATGCTGTACAGCTGAGAAACCGGGCGTTCAGGCTGATCTTTTTTCGTAAACAGTTTTTCAATGGCGTTGTATGTGTCTCGAACTCGGCCACTGGACCCCAGCGCGGATACAAAGGCCTGCAGCTGAAAAAATTCCAACCACTTCCTTCCCCCGCCCAGATGCTGAGCTTGAAAAAATTGGAGGGACGGAACCTTGCCATCAATCAGGATGCTCCCCAACCGGGTGTCCTCCTCTGCCCTCCAGCCGAGAAAGCTTCTTTGTTGATATCCTGGGCGGAACGATGGAGTGGAGAATAAAGGTGTGAGAGGACCAATATGTTGTGTAGGGGATAACTTATTGGATATTGTATGCCAGACCCTAAGAGTGTCTTTGGTGAAGTCTGAGTATGAACCCACCTCAGAGAGGTCAGTGATGGGCAGCCATGGAAGGTGATGAAGTGGTATCTCCAGCCCCTCCTGCTCCACCTGTATCCACTGCTTGGAGACCTTGTTAAAATGCCAGTCCACCAGGCGGGACATGGCCGCAGCCTGCATGTAGCCCCTAAAATTGGGGAGACCGGCCCCACCCAGTGCCCTAGGGAGGATCAGGGTGCGGAGATTAATTCTAGGCTTCAACCTACCCCACACGAAACGAATGATAGCTGATTGAAGGCTACAAAAGAAGCTGGAGGGGGGGGAAATGGGGATAGTCTGAAAATAATATAGAAAACGTGGCAGAATGTCCATTTTCACCACATTCATTCTACCCATCCATGATAATTTTAGACCCCCGTAAGATTTAAAGTTTTTGATTGTGCTCTCTAGCAGTGGTAGGTAATTGAGTGTGTAGAGCTTCGAGATGTCTGTCGGTATGTGGATGCCCAAGTATTTGATGGTGGAAGGTCGCCATTTAAATGGGAAGTTGTCTCTTGCCCTTGTAACGTCCTCCTGAGACAGCGAAATATTTAAGGCTTCTGACTTTGTGAGGTTAACTTTAAAGTTACTAAGGAGGCTGAATCTTTCGAACTCTTTCATTATGGCTGGGCACGAAATATGGGGTTGGGAGACATATACTAGTAGGTCATCCGCATACAATGCAATTTTATGGTGTTTATCCCCGACCTGAATCCCCTTAATGTTTATGTTTCCCCTAAGTGCATTGGCTAAGTGTTCCATGACCACTACGTATAAGAGAGGGGACAAGGGGCATCCCTGTCTAGTCCCATTTCTCACCGCAATGGAAGAAGATAATGTCCCGTTAATTCTCACTCTGGCTGATGGATTGTCATATAGAGCATTAATTCTCTGTAGGAACCGGGGTCCCAAACCCAATTGCTCCAGAGCTGCCTTCAGAAAGCTCCAATGGACCCTGTCGAAGGCCTTCTCTGCATCAATACTCAGAAGACCCAATGGGATTGATTTTTTCTTGGCCTTAGCAATAAGGGATAGAGTTTTGATCGTATTATCTCTTGCCTCCCGACCCTTAATGAACCCAACTTGGTCCAAGTTAATAACGGAGGGCAGGAGTGGTGCCAGCTTGTCGGCTAATAACTTGGAATAAAGTTTAAGGTCTATATTCAAAATAGATATGGGTCTATAGTTTGAAGCTAGAGATGGATCCTTCCCTGGTTTGGGGATCACGCTAATGTGGGCTTCTAAGGATTGTGGTGTTAACCGTGACTCTCCATCAATTGAGTTGAACGTTTTGGTCATAATCGGTGTTAATTGATCTTTGAGTATTTTATAAAAGGCAGGGGTAAACCCGTCTGGGCCTGGAGATTTTCCTGAGGGTGTGTTTTGAATTGCATTACAGATATCAGATTCTAAGAAATCTCCCTCCAGTGCCTCTACAGCGAGGCTATCTAAGGGGGGTAGGGCCGTCTCCTGCACATATCTCTCAATTTTCCCTATCAGAGCCGCTGGCTGTATTTCCGAGTATTGCCCTTTGATATTATAAAGGTCCTCGTAATAAGACCGGAAGGTTTCCAGTATTACTGTCGGGTCATGAGATTTTTTATTGCCTCTAGTGGTAATACAAGGAATATAAGAGGTGTTGGCCCGGGGGTGTAAGAGTCGCGCTAGGGGGCGGCCGCATTTAATCGGAGGATGTATAATAATAACCTCGGATTCTCTCTCTGTGTCGTGAGTATTTCTGATCCAGTAGGTCTCTAAGCGTAACCCTCTTAAGGACCAATTCGGCCAGAACCGTAGAAGTGCGTGTTAATTTATGTAAATTTTCTAGTTCGTGGATTTGTGTCAGCAACTCCTCTACCTCCTTCGTCTTTTCCCTTTTAATCCTGGAGCCATGTTTGATTAGTACTCCACGAAGGACACATTTCAATGCTTCCCATTGGGTAGGCAAAGAAGTCGGATCAGAGCCATGTATTTGTGTAAAGGAGTCAATTGAGGATTTCAGTTCTTCTAGGCAAAGAGTGTCTTTAAGTAGATTGTTATTCAATCGCCATGTCCATGAGCGTTGGGGAAAGGATGGGACCTGAAGGGATACGTAAATTGGGGCGT
The DNA here is from genome assembly GCF_048569485.1 of Anomaloglossus baeobatrachus. Classification (NCBI taxonomy): domain Eukaryota; kingdom Metazoa; phylum Chordata; class Amphibia; order Anura; family Aromobatidae; genus Anomaloglossus; species Anomaloglossus baeobatrachus. The sequence continues at coordinate 214,162,725 of NC_134355.1, read as the reverse complement.
GATCGGACCAGAGAATTTCCCCTATGTCCGCCTTTGGGTTCCAAGCCAAGGCCCCATGGCTCACCAAGAAGAGATCTATTCTACTGTATGTATTGTGTGATGGGGAATAATATGTGTAGTCTCTACCTTGGGGGTTTAGAGTTCTCCACACATCTATCAGCCGGAGGGCATGGAGGGTCCGATTCAAGGCACGAAATTCTCTGATACGAGTGGTGTTCCGTCCAGATGAGGAGTCCAAGGCCGAGTTCATTGTGAAGTTGAAGTCACCTCCAATTACTGTTGTTCCTTCTGCAAAATCAGCGAGTAATGCTAAAAGGGTTCTGCAATGAGAGATCTGATTAGTGTTAGGAAGGTACCAGTTTGCCAGTGTGAACAGAATGTTTGCTATTTTCAATTTAAGGAAAATATATCGACCCTGTTCGTCAATGTTTGAGTCTACTATAGTGTGTACCAGTTGTTTATGGAGTGCAATCGAGACCCCTTTTGATCTGGATTCGGGGTTGGTACTATGAAACCACACAGGGAAAAATCTGTCTCGAAATGTGGGTACATGATCTTTTTTAAAATGTGTCTCCTGTAACATAAGGACATGGACTTGTTTCTTATGCATAGAGTACAGGACCTGTGAACGCTTTTGAGGGGTGTTAAAGCCTCGTATGTTAATTGAGCAACAGTTAAGTGTAGTCATGTTGCTCTGGGGACCTCAGAGGTCTAAGGAGGGGAGTCAAGTGTAGGCAAAGGTATGTGTAGGACGCCAAGAAATGGAAAAGGGGGAGAGGTCTAGAGAGTTGAGTTCAAGTAGGAAAGTAGGAAAGTAGGACTGACAATATGGGGGATCGAGAAAAGAAGAGAAGAAGAGAAGAGAGAAAGAGAGAGAGAGAGAAAGAGAAAAGAAAAAAAAAAAAAAAAAGGGCGGGGAGAGGGGGGGGGAAGAGAAGAGGAAAGGAAAAGCGAGGGAGTGAAGAGGAAGAGGAGACTGTGTGAAGATATATAAGAATATATCTAAGTATAGTACTCAACAGATGGGTCGGTATGGGGGCAGAAAAGAAATGTAGGGGATAGAGAATATGAGATATATTAAGGATGTTTGACTATAGGTCAAGAAATCAAGAAATTAAGAAATTAAGAAAGGGGGGTCACTAATTTCTACTCCTGCCTGCAGTGAGTAGAGACCCAAAAGGGGGGACTGTCTTTCCACTAGGGATTAGTTCCCTGCCAAACCAGCCCCAGGCCCAAATGCTTAATACGGTGACCCTCAAGCTTAAACCGGTCACCCAGGAACATCCACAACCAGGAAGTAAGCAAATGCATAAACATAGACATAAACATGAAATATGAAATATGAAATATCAGGCCAAGCGGCCTGTTCTGATAATATTCATATACGTGTATGGTAACATTTTACATTTTACAAAAACATATTACGTAAGCCAAAAGGAAGTGTAGGAGTCATGTAGATACCACCATCATATCGATATTCCGTCGCTCAATGCTAATGATCAGAAGCTTGTCCACAGAAGCAAAGAAAAAGGGATGCCCATAAGAAGACCCTCCTCCGGATCTTACTGCGTGGAAAGTTCCTCAGAGGAAACTCAGCGAGGTTCAAAGTGGTGTAGTTCAATTCTAGGATGAAGATGAGGCGTTAGGCCTTCTGGTTTCTCCCCTCTGGAAGGTATCTCTGTTTCTCTGGATACGAGATCGTTGTGGGAGTGAAAGCATCCGGGCAGGTAAACTCTCCCCCCTTCTGTGTACCCTAGGCCAGTCCGCTGGAGGGATGTGGATCAAGGGAATCTGTAGAGCCGAGCAGAATTCCGGGAGATCATCCAGATTACGGAGCACTCGCAGGGAGCCTGCCTGGCGTACCTGTAGTCTGAAGGGGAATCCCCATGAGTAGAGAAAATTTTCTTGTCTTAAGACATCAAGAAGAGGTTTCAATGCTCGTCGTTTTTGTAGAGTATGGCGAGAAAGATCTTGCAAGAGCAGAATAGGAGTGCCCCTGAGTATAATTTGGCCCTTCTGACGTGCTTTAAATAAGATATCTTCTTTTTTTTTAAATTTATGGACTTTGCATATGACATCTCGCGGGTTAGCACCTTGCATTGGTTTTGGGCCTAGCGACCTGTGAGCTCTGTCCAATTCTAGTTTAGCATCTGGAGGGAGATCTAATATCGAGTTGAACAGATGGCGCAGTGTTCCGTCTAGGTCTTGTGGGCTCACCGATTCAGGGATACCCCTTACTCTGATATTGTTACGCCTTCCTCTATTTTCTAAATCGTCAAGGAGATCTGTCAGGTATTCAATTTGTGAGGCCTGTTCCGATAGCGCCTGCTCCTGCGTGGTGGTTTGTTGTGAAACCGTTTCTGTGCGGTGTTCAGATTTCTCCACTCTTTTTGTCAATTGTTGCATGTCTCCTCTTATTGCGGACGATTCCGCCTTGTATGTAGCTTCCATTTTTGCAATATAATTCTCCATCTCTTCCCTGGTAGGGATGGTCCGTATCCGTGCCTTTAAATCTTCCCAGACACCATCAACTTGTTGAGAACCATTTTGTGAGGCTTCTCCTGTTATACTGGTGGCAGCAGTGGGCCTGAGTAAATGAGGGAGCAGTCCTCTTTCAGGGGAGGGTGGCAGAGATATTATGGATGTGATGGATGTTATTATATTCTGCTCATTTGACATGGTGGGGGTGGGGGTATTTATATCAGCATCTGGGGCCAAGAGGGTCTTATCACCATTCTCCTGCTGTGAATTCAAAGTGATATTTTCAGAAGGGCAGCAGTGACTCTCCTTATCTGAGCTGTGTGATATGGTCACAGCTCCATATGCCTGTCCTCCTGTGTTCCCTTGCAGGCCCGAAGATATATGCCTGGAATCCGTCTGTGGTATGCTGGCTATGTCAGCCTCCACTGCGGTTGGACCCTGAGGACCCCTGCCTGTGTTCACCTCCCCCCCGCCGGGGCATCGCTGCCTTCCCCCTACCTCCGGCTGTTTCATGCCTCGTGGCTCCGGTCCCTCCTGCCCCCCTGCTGCTGTCTTGCCTGGGTTATCTGTGTGCCGTTCAGTCTGGAGCGACCCTCCCCCTCCCTGCTCCGACCTGGATGGTGTTGGGATTGCAGCTGCATGTTCAGTGCTGTGAGCTCCGGCGTCCTGCCCTGCACCTGCTTTGTCCCTCCACGCTGGAAGATTTGCAGGGGAAGCTGCCGCCGCCATCTTAGAGTAAGTTTGCTGTTGCCTTGGGCCGGATGCGCTTCTCAAAAATCGCGTAATTCCAGGGCTGCAGGACACCGGGAGGTCTGAAGCTCGTCTGCTTTTGTTCCCCCTCCTTTTGGCCGACATTGAGGGTGTTTCTGGCTGTGTACTGTGGGGTTTTATGAGCCTGGGGCCGATTTCAGCACAGGAGCAATGTTACCCGTGTCTTCTCTCCTCCATGGCCAGACCACGCCCCCGCGTACAATTCCTTTTAATAGAGCATGTGTGAGTTTTGAAAAGAAAAAAAAAATTACAAAACAAGTTTACAAATTATCAAAACTGCAAAAAGAAAAAAGGTTTTGATTGCAATATTATTGGATATGCAAATCTTGTAATGTTTTAAACATGATCGTGTGGCTCTTAGAACATATTTTGATTAAAAGTATAAGCCAACTTACTACTTTATGGCAACTTTTTTTAAACACTTTCATAGGATGTGTGTAATACATTAGCAATTTAATAACCTTCTGTCTCATTCTCCATCCTGGGGACCCCCAATAGGACCTACAGTACACAGGGTTAAGTACACCACATTGGAAGAGGAACAAATTAATCTCCTGGGAATCTTATAGTCCTGCTGTGTGTGTGTTGCAGATCTGTATCCATCCGATCCTTGATCTCTACATGAATGCAGGTCTTGACATTGCAAGGATAAAGTTACTCTGTGTATCTGAGAGCATTGAACTTCAGATCATGTTGTTTCTTAAATTAGGAGGGTCTTTGAATATTATTTTTAGCCGGTCATCCTTGTGTAAGATATTGTGAAGGTTTTTAGCAGCTTTTCTTAGTACCTCAAGCTGTGGGTTGTAGGTCACCGCCAGATGTGAAAGATTATTTTTCTCTTGTATTGAAGTAATTGACTTCTAGCGTTTCTCGTGACTTTAATGATCTGATCGTCATTGAAGGTGGGGTGGTAGCCTTGGTTTAAAAATGTCTTTTTAAGATGGGTTAAGTGTTCATCCCTGTCTGTTGGACTGGAAAAGAGACAATTATATGTAAGGCCCTAGCTGTGGACAATGGATTTTAAATGTGATTCGGGTGGAAGCTGTCTCATCTGAGGACAGTCAATTGGTTTCCAATACACGGATATCTGAAACTTTCAGAAAAAGCATACACAAATCTTTCAGGGCTCTATCATTCTCAGCCAAGGTCAGCTCCATGGAAACCAGCTGTAAACTATGAAAAAAAAAAAGCAGTCACTGCAAGAGAATGATGGCAAATAGAAAGATCAAGTCAATTGTAAATGTGACTATTGTCATGCTGACTTAGTAATTATTATTTAACCTGTTCCCGACATTGGATATACTGGGTACATCATGATAAGTCGTGTCCCTCATTGACTGATGATGTACCCTGTATGTCCTGGCGATCGTGGGGTTTCAGGCGCTGTACCCCCACTGAGTCTCTGGCTTATGTGAAAGCAGCGACCTGGCTCTCACTGCCAGGAGCAGTGCCCATACCGCTAACTTAACTCCTACATGCTGCAATCAATAGTGTTAACAGCATTGAGGAAGCAGGGAGAGGGTTGCACTCTTACAAGCGATCGGGTCCCTGTAATGTGATCACGGAGGCCCAGTCTTTGTCATGGTAACCCTGGGTCATCACCATGACAACCCCAGATGCAAGGTTTGTGAGGCAAACTGTCAGTACTCCGAGTGTAGCATTGACAGATATAATCCACTGCAATGATCGAGCATTGCAGTGGATAAGAATGATCAGAGCACTAAAAAAAGATGATGTCCTATTAAGGGACTAAGAGAAAAAAAAAAAAACCTGGTTAAAAAAATACTGAAGAGCAAAAAAAATTATAGCATTATTCCATTAGATATGTAAATGTATCGCCAAAAACAAAGACATTTGGTATTGCTGCACTCTTAACAGCCTGATCTATAAAACTGTCACACTAGGTAACCCCTTCAGTGAACACCATAAAAAAAGAAAGAAAAACGAAATTTGTAGTTTCATCACAAAGCTGACAAAATGAAATAAAATGAGATCAAAAAGTCAAATAAATTAAAAATTGTACCGCTGAAAATCTTATCCTGCACAAAACAGGCCACCATACAGCTACATCAGCAAAAAAGTAAAAAAAAGTTACAGCTCTCAGAATACAGCAATGTAAAAAACATTTTTTTTCCTAGAAAATTGTTTTTACGGTGTAAAGGCGGCAAAACATAAAAAAAAACAAAAACAAACAAACCCTATATAAATGTGGTATTGCTGTAATCATACTAACCTGAGCAATATCACTTTTATGACAAAGTGAACGGCGGGAAAAAAAATAAAAATTCCTGAATTGCTGTTTCTTCATGTTTCTGCCTCACAAAAAACTAAATAAAAAGGGAGTTAAAATTATTATGTGGCCCAAAATGGTACCAATAAAATCTCCAACTCATCTTGCAAAAAAACAAGCCGCCACGACTGTCAGTTGAGAACAAAAAAAAAAAAAGGCGTTGCTCATATTTATCCTCTGCTCTACGTTGAGCGCTGCTTACAAAGGGGATTACGTGTATATCTCTAAAAAACGTAATTCAGACAAAATTTGCAATGAAGAATTCACTGTAATGAGGCAGAGGTAGTCACTTTGACCTCATGTGTGGCCTGTGGTGCAGCGGTGTCCATCTTTTTACGTGTCTTTTTAGATGTGCACAAGAGTGCGTTCATCAACAGTTTTGTTCACCTTTGAAAAGACGGACACCGCTGAACAGACGCAAAACGGAGTCCGGAGTAACTTTGCTGCTTCATTAATGAATGAATCTGTCAGGGGTTTCCCCTGAATCACGAATTTCGAAGCAGTAGATGGAAACCCCGATTTAAGTGCTCAGCACAGAGCACAGAATAAATGTGAACTGCTCCAAAATGTTCTGTAAGCAAAATCTCCACGAAATAGCATTCAAATCAACCCACAAAAACATAAGTCCCCACTCAGGTTTGTCATTTGCTACCAGAAATATAGGGGGCTTCCATGTTACTGGTATCACAAAGGCTCTGGAAAAGCGCTATGGCTCCCCCCTCAAAAAAGAAATCCCGCAAAATCTGCGCTCCAAAATCCAAATGCCTCCTCCTTTCTGACCCCTACAATGTGCCTAAACTACAGTTAGCATCCACATGTTTGTCATTGTTGTAGCGAGGAAAGCCCACTTAATTTACAGGGTGCAGGTTTCCAGAAGCATGGGCTGGGCACAATGTATGCGCACTACAATGTACTGGGCACGACAAGGGCTTACTTAATTCTGCAACATTCAATACGTTTTACAACATGGATGTCTTCCAGAGACTAAATCATCCCTACATCCATAGAGGAGCTTCCAGAGGGGTATAATTTCCAAAATTTTGTCACTTGAGGGGGTTTCTGCTGTTCTGGCACTTAGGGGCTCTGTAAATGGAGTCTGCAAACTATTCTAGGAAAATCTGTGCTCCAAAAAAGCAAATGACATGCCTTCCCTCTAGAGCCCTGCAGTGCGGCCAAACAGTACAGTGCAACATGTGGGGTATTACTATGTTCAGGAGAAATAGTGTAACATATTGGGGGCTTTTTTTTACCTATTCCCCTTGTGAAAATAGGAATTCTGTGATAAATACTACATTTTAGTGGAAACAATGTAATTATTTTTTCACCGTCCAAAAGTATAACATTTTGTGACACACCTGTGGTGTCAATATGCTCAATGAACCCCTAGATCAGTGTTTCCCAAACTCCAGTCCTCATGACCCCCAACAAGTTATGTTTTCAGGATTTCCTTAATATTGAACAAGTGATGGAATCATTATCAAGGCATCACCTGTGATATATTAAGGAAATCCTGAAAACATGACCTTTTGGGGGTCGTGAGGACTGGAGTTTGGGAACCACTGCCCTACATCAACTCATTGAGGGGTGCAGTTTGTAAAAATGGGGTCACTTGTGGGGTATTTCTGCTATTCTGGCACCTCAGGGGCTCTGCCAATGTGACATGGCACCTGCAAACCATTACAACTAAAATCGTAACTAAAATATGGCGCTCCTTCCCTTTTTCACTTTGCACTGTGCCTCAAAAGCAGTTTTCAACCACATACGGGGTATTGGCGTACTCAGGAGAAATTGCCCAACAGATTGTATAGTCTACTATCTCCTTTGACCCTAGTGAAAATAAATCATTTTGGAGTTAAAGCAACATTTTTTGGCTAAAAATGTATTTTTTCATTTTCATGGCTTAATGTTATGAAATTCTGTGACGCACCTTGGGGGTGGGGGTGGGGTCAAGGTGCTCAATAAACATCTTGGTAAATTCCGTGTGGGTTCTAGTTTCCAAAATGGGGTCACTTGTGGGGGAGCCCCCTGTTTAGGCACCTCAGGGACTCTCCAAACACAACATGGCATCGACTAACTATTCCAGCAAATTTTGCATTCAAATGGCGCTCCTTATCTTCTGAGCCCGGCCGTGCACCCAAACAGTAGATTTCTACTCCATATGGGTTATTTGTGTACTCAGGACAAATTGCACAACAAATTGTATGGTGCTCATATTACCCTTGTGAAAATACAAAATTTAGGACTAAAGTAACTTTTTGTGGGGAAAAAGTAAAATTTACATTTTTTTTTCCCTTCCACATTGCTTTAGTTCCTTGAGCATCAGGGAGGGACTTTGTGGGTCGGGTCTTCTGTAATGCTTCCTCCACTGCCTGCCTCACTGCTGTTTAAGTTTCTTCTCTCTGCCTCCGTGATTACACTGTAAAGACAAATATGAGCGGCAATGGCTCATGCACAGATTGAATATTTTTTTAATCAGCGCCTTCACTGCCGCTCCTAGTCATCCTCACAGTATCCTTAGTAAAATAGCGTCAGAGATCGTGGTATGCGCTGCTTCACGCACCATTTTATTGAAGACTTGGAGAAAAACTTGAAAATAGTACTGCAAACACAGCAGACATAGCGCTAATCATGACAGCAGACAGGAGAAATTTAAACAGAGGAGAGGCAAGAAGTCAGAGGAGGAATCATTACAGGAGACCGACCCACAAAGTCCCGTCCCGATGCTCAAGCCTCTGCATCAAATACGTAATTTTCAGATGTTCGGAAAAGATTTCTCTACAATGAAGACTCGGATTTATCAGCTGAAGGTATCAATTTAATCAGTATCCTAATACCATTATGGCACTGCCTCTAGTTTATTAGGGCAAAAACCGGGTGGCTGGTTCCCTTTAAAAACCGCACATAATGACTACCTAGAAAGTAATTGTCAGAGATAAGTAATAATCCACACGCATCTCTGGATAGGAGATATATCCATCCACTACATTGAATTTATGGGATTAAATTACAACTGGTGAAGTAAGAAACTAATTATAACTGGGAAAATACAGGGAGCTAACACTTCAAGCTCCTTTAAATTAAGACCCACTGGTGTGGACAGGTAATTACACCAAAAATGCATACAGAAAAAACCCCAGCAAAGATTCACATTTATTTACGTAGCGGAGAACTGCCTTCCCAGGTATAAGCTTCCTCTTATCAAAGCATCTTTGGTAGACACTGCCTCCAGTGTCCAGCTATGAATGAAGGGAATTTTGTTACTTACCGTAAATTCCTTTTCTTCTAGCTCTTATTGGGAGACCCAGACGATTGGGGTATAGCTACTGCCCTCCGGAGGCCACACAAAGCACTACACTAAAAAGTGCAAGGCCCCTCCCCTTCTGGCTATACCCCCCCGTGGTATCACGGGTACTCCAGTTTTAGTGCCAAAGCAAGAAGGAGGTAACCAATAACTGGTTTAAACAAATTAACTCCGAGAAACATCGGAGAACCGAAAAAACCGTTCAACATGAACAACATGTGTACCCGCAAACAACAAAAAAATCCCGAAGGACAACAGGGCGGGTGCTGGGTCTCCCAATAAGAGCTAGAAGAAAAGGAATTTACGGTAAGTAACAAAATTCCCTTCTTCTTCAGCGCTCTATTGGGAGACCCAGACGATTGGGACGTCCAAAAGCTGTCCCTGGGTGGGTAAAGAAATACCTCATGTTAGAGCTGCAAAAAAACAGCCCTCCCCTACGGGGATGTCACTGCCGCCTGCAGGACTCTTCTACCTAAGCTGGCATCCGCCGAAGCATAGGTATGCACCTGATAATGCTTGGTGAAAGTGTGCAGACTGGACCAGGTTGCTGCCTGGCACACCTGTTGAGCCGAAGCCTGGTGTCGTAATGCCCAGGACGCACCCACGGCTCTGGTTGAGTGGGCTTTTAGCCCTGAAGGAACCGGAAGCCCCGCAGAGCGGTAGGCCTCTAGAATTGGTTCTTTGATCCATCGAGCCAGGGTGGCATTAGAAGCCTGCAATCCCTTGCGCGGACCAGCGACAAGGACAAAAAGAGCATCGGAACGGCGCATGGGCGCCGTTCGGGAAATGTAGATTCTGAGTGCTCTCACCAGATCTAGCAAACGTAAGTCCTTTTCATACCGGTGAACCGGATGAGGGTAAAAGGAAGGCAAGGATATATCCTGATTAAGATGAAACGAGGATACGACCTTAGGGAGAAACTCCGGAATGGGGCGCAGCACTACCTTGTCCTGGTGGAACACCAGGAAGGGAGCCTTGGATGACAGAGCTGCCAGCTCAGACACTCGCCGAAGCGATGTGATCGCGACAAGAAACGCCACTTTCTGTGACAGGCGAGAAAAGGAAACGTCCTTTAGAGGCTCGAAGGGCGGCTTTTGCAGAGCAACAAGTACTCTGTTCAGATCCCATGGATCTAACGGCCGCTTGTACGGGGGCACAATATGACAGACCCCCTGTAGGAACGTGCGCACCTTAGGAAGACGTGCTAGACGCTTCTGAAAAAACACCGACAGTGCCGAGACTTGCCCTTTAAGGGAGCTGAGCGACAAGCCCTTTTCCAACCCCGATTGCAGGAAGGAAAGAAAGGTGGGCAATGCAAATGGCCAAGGGTATACTCTCTGTGCAGAGCACCAAGATAAGAAAATCTTCCACGTTCTGTGGTAGATCTTAGCAGACGTTGACTTCCTAGCTTGTCTCATTGTGGCTACGACTCCTTGAGATAATCCTGCAGACGCTAGGATCCAGGACTCAATGGCCACACAGTCAGGTTCAGGGCCGCAGAATTCTGATGGAAAAACGGCCCTTGGGACAGTAAGTCTGGTCGGTCTGGCAGTGACCACGGTCGACCGACCGTGAGATGCCACAGATCCGGATACCACGATCTCCTCGGCCAGTCTGGGGCGACGAGTATGACGCGGCTGCAATCGGATCTGATCTTGCGTAACACTCTGGGCAAGAGTGCCAGAGGTGGAAAGACGTATGGGAGCCGGAACTGCGACCAATCTTGAACCAATGCGTCTGCCGCCAGAGCTCTTTGATCGCGCGACCTCGCCATGAATGCCGGGACCTTGTTGTGGTGCCGGGACGCCATTAGGTCGACGTCCGGCACTCCCCATCGGCGACAGATTTCCTGAAACACGTCCGGGTGAAGGGACCATTCCCCTGCGTCCATGCCCTGGCGACTGAGGAAGTCTGCTTCCCAGTTTTCTACGCCGGGGATGTGAACTGCGGATATGGTGGAGGCCGTGGCTTCCACCCACATCAGAATCCGCTGGACTTCCTGGAAGGCTTGCCGACTGCGTGTCCCCCCTTGGTGGTTGATGTATGCCACCGCTGTGGAGTTGTCCGACTGAATTCGGATCTGCCTTCCTTCCAGCCACTGCTGGAAGGCTATTAGGGCAAGATACACTGCTCTGATTTCCAGAACATTGATCTGAAGGGTGGACTCCTGCGGAGTCCACGTCCCCTGAGCCCTGTGGTGGAGAAACACTGCTCCCCACCCTGACAGACTCGCATCTGTCGTGACCACTGCCCAGGATGGGGGCAGGAAGGATCTTCCCTGAGGCAATGAGGTGGGAAGGAGCCACCATTGTAGAGAGTCCTTGGCCGTCTGGGAAAGAGAGACTTTCCTGTCCAGGGACGTTGACTTCCCGTCCCATTGGCGGAGAATGTCCCATTGAAGTGGACGCAGATGAAACTGCGCAAAGGGAACTGCTTCCATGGCTGCCACCATCTTCCCGAGGAAGTGCATGAGGCGCCGTAAGGGGTGCGACTGGCCCTGAAGGAGGGATTGCACCCCTGTCTGTAGTGACCGCTGCTTGTTCAGCGGAAGCTTCACTCTCGCTGCTCGAGTATGGAACTCCATGCCAAGATACGTTAGTGACTGTGTCGGAGACAGATTCGACTTTGGAAAGTTGATGATCCATCCGAACGTCTGTAGAGTCTCCAGTGTAGCATGTAGACTGAGTTGGCATGCCTCTTGAGAGGGTGCCTTGACAAGTAGATCGTCTAGGTAAGGGATCACCGAGTGTCCCTGAGAGTGCAAGACCGCTACCACTGCCGCCATGACCTTGGTGAAAACCCGTGGGGCTGTCGCCAGACCGAATGGCAGAGCTACGAACTGAAGATGTTCGTTTCCTATCACAAAACGTAGAAAACGTTGATGTTCTGTAGCAATTGGCACGTGGAGATAAGCATCTTTGATGTCTATTGAGGCAAGGAAGTCTCCTTGAGACATTGAGGCAACGACAGAGCGGAGGGTTTCCATCCGGAACCGCCTGGCGTGCACATGTTTGTTGAGCAGCTTTAGATCCAGAACAGGACGGAACGAGCCGTCCTTTTTTGGAACCACAAAGAGATTGGAGTAAAACCCTCTCCCTTGTTCCTGAGGCGGTACAGGAACCACTACTCCTTCCGCTCTTAGGGAGTCCACCGCCTGCAGCAGGGCATCTGCTCGGTCTGGATGTGGGGAGGTTCTGAAGAACCGAGCTGGAGGACGAGAACTGAACTCGATTCTGTACCCGCGAGACAAAATGTCTGTCACCCACCGGTCTTTGACCTGTGACATCCAAATAACGGAAAAGCGGGAGAGCCTGCCCCCGACCGGAGATGCGGAGGGGGGGAGCTGGAAGTCATGAGGTAGCCGCTTTGGAAGCGGTTCCTCCATTTGCTTTCTTGGGGCGCGCGTGAGCCCGCCAGGAATCTGAGCTTCTTTGCGTCCTCTGAGTCCCTTTGGACGAGGAGAATTGTGTCTTGCCCGAACCTCGAAAGGACTGAAACCTCTGCTGCCATTTTTTCTGCTGAGGTTTGCTTGATCTGGGCTGGGGCAAAGAAGAGTCTTTACCCTTGGACTGTTTAATGATGTCAGCCAATGGCTCGCCAAACAGTCTATCTCTAGATAAAGGCAGGCTGGTTAAACATTTTTTGGAACCAGCATCTGCTTTCCAGTCCTTTAACCACAAGGCTCTGCGCAAAACTACCGAATTGGCGGACGCCATTGAGGTGCGGCTGGTAGATTCTAGGACCGCATTGATAGCGTAAGACGCAAACGCGGACATCTGCGAGGTAAGGGACGCCACTTGCGGCACCGCTGGATGTAAGATAGCATCCACTTTTGCTAACCCTGCTGAAATAGCTTGAAGTGCCCATACGGCTGCGAATGCTGGAGCAAACGACGCGCCGATAGCTTCATAGACAGACTTTAACCAGAGGTCCATCTGTCTGTCATTGGCATCCTTAAGTGAAGCGCCATCCTCCACTGCAACTATGGATCTAGCTGCAAGTTTGGAAATCGGGGGGTCTACTTTTGGACACTGGGTCCAGCGCTTGACCACATCAGGGGGGAAAGGAAAACGTGTATCCTTAGAACGTTTAGAGAAACGCCTTTCTGGATGAGCGTCGTGTTTCTGGATTGACTCTCTGAAGTCAGAGTGATCCAAGAAAGCACTTAATTTACGCTTGGGATAGAGAAAACGAAACTTCTCCTGCTCTGCAGCTGCCTCCTCTGCAGAAGGGGCTGGGGGAGAAATATCCAACAGTCTATTGATGGCTGAGATAAGCTCGTTTACCATGGCGTCCCCATCCGGGGTATCCAGATTGAGAGGGGTTCCAGGATAAGACTCCTGATCACTCTCATCAGACGCATCACAGAGCGACTGATTGCGCTGAGACCCTGAGCAGTGTGATGACGTTGAGGGTCTTTCCCAGCGAGCCCGCTTAGGGTGGCTGGGGCTATCATCTGAGTCATAATACTCAGCCTGGGAAGCCGGGGACCCCCTTGCAGTCTGGATTAAATCCAACTGAGGGGGATTAGAGGACAGAGACCTCGCCGTGTCCATAGACTGAGCCCCAGGCATGGATTGCAAAGTTTCAAGGATTTTTGCCATAGTCACAGACATATTATCAGCAAAAACTGCAAAGTCTGTCCCTGACACCGGGGCAGGACTTACAGGCGTCTCAGCCTGGGTCACTATCTCTCCTGACTCCGGCTGGCGAAGCAGCACCGGATCTGAGCATTGCACACAATGGGGGTCCTTGGAGCCTGCTGGTAGAGCAGCCCCACATGCAGCACACGCAGTGTACACAGCCCTAGCCTTGGCAGCCTTGCGTTTTGTGGATGACATGTTGCTGCCTCCTCAGAGCGATCTGGGTATACAGCCAGGAAGCGACCTCACAGTGCAAGCAATAAGGAAATATATATATGTCCAGTGACACAGTACACTAATACACACTGAGGCACTAGAGGGGCCAGCTGAAAAGCCGCTTACCGCCCGCTTAAGAGCGGGTGTGTGATCTCCAAAGCCCCCTAGTCCAGGTCTCCCAGAGCCTTGCGTCCTTCCTCCAGCCAGACATGCATGTAATGGCTGCCGGCGTCCTGAGAGAGGAGGGGGGGCGGGCCCTGGGCGTTCCTGGCTAAGAGCGGGAAGCCTGCTTCCCTCTGTGCCTAGTGAGAGGGCTGGAGCATGTAAATCAGGCTCCAGCCCTCGTCGCTGCGGTGAAACAGCGTCTCTCCCCTACCCTGATTGACAGGGTGGGGGCGGGAACGAATCGGAGCTGCCGGCGTCCTAGGCCGCAAAAGCCGGGGACTAGATTTATAAACGCCACCGCCGTAAAAGCGCGGTCGGCGTGTCCCCGGCGAACTAAAAGTCACAGCAGCGCCGCCGGTCCAGCGGGGGTCGGCGCTGCGTTCCCACAACACAGAAAAAAAGTCCCCCAGTTAAACTGTAGGAACACTAGCTCTAGCGTTACGGTCCCCGGCGCACTACAACACCCAGCCAGCCCGGAGTGTGTCTGTGCCTGCCGGGGACACAGAGTACCTGTATGATGCAGGGCCTTGTCCCTGATTGTACTCCTGCTCCGTATCCATCAGGTGCTATGGGTCTGTGGATGGAGCCCGGCGTCAGAGCTTTGAGGCCGGCAGGATCCCACTTCCACAGAGCCCTACAAGGGGATGTGGAAGGAAAACAGCATGTGGGGCTCCAGCCCCTGTACCAGCAATAGGTACCTCAACCTTACAACACCATCCACGGGTGAGAAGGGAGCATGCTGGGGGCCCTATATGGGCCCTCTTTTCTTCCATCCGAAATAGTCAGCAGCTACTGCTGACTAAAATCTGTGGAGCTATGCATGGAATGTCTGACCTCCTTCGCACAAAGCTTGAAAACTGGAGTACCCGTGATACCACGGGGGGGTATAGCCAGAAGGGGAGGGGCCTTGCACTTTTTAGTGTAGTGCTTTGTGTGGCCTCCGGAGGGCAGTAGCTATACCCCAATCGTCTGGGTCTCCCAATAGAGCGCTGAAGAAATTGGGGTTTTATATTGATCTAATACTTATGGGAGATTAATTTTCAGCGTTGCATCATAGAGACTAACAGAACGCATTCACTCACGTCACCGTAAGGCCAGCAGAACCCCTTCAAATTAATATTGGCTAAATAGATATCTATAGAAAACAAAATTGTGATAAGAAACATGACCGCGATATCTTCCCCCTGGGACCTCTGGGTGGGGTTGGGGGGAGATATCCTTTAAGTTGGGGATCTCATAAAATTCTGAAGGGAAGTTGCCAGCTAGAAATTGAGTAAGCTGACAACTACCCTTCCTGCCACTGCCAGTCGATCCACGGGAGGTCTAGCCCCATCTGCCAGCACTCAGCCTGCATCTGATAACCACCGATGTTATATTTGCGACCAACCAATATTAGCCTCACATGTTCAGAGAGGCAGAAGAGGAACTCGACATCCGAGATCCAAGGGTCTAGCGCAGCTGGGTTTTTTTGTGGGTGGGAAGACTAAAACTTTTCACTGTGGGTGACAGTCGCTGTGAGGCTCAAGGAAACAGATACAGAATTAACTCTCATCCGCTTATCCCTGGGAAGACCCTGTCTGACACCGGGAACGGGGGTGTTCGTCAACCTTTATCAATGGCCCGTGTTTTCCTAGAATGGGGTGCCAGGAGGGGTTAAGAGAAGTTAGGGTGTCCTAGAACCTCTTCACAAAATTTTTATTGGGGACTGATCTGGACCAGTTGGTACCGCAATAAGTTCCCAACAACCCTTTCTATGCGGTTTTCTACCAGGAGATTCAAATTTGGTCCAGAAAGGTCTGCTCCAAATTTGCATCTCCTGGCAGAAATCTGCACCGAAATGGTGTCAAAACCGGTTTTGTGCGTCTTTATGCAGAATTGGTGCTGCAATTTATACACCAAATTCCAGCACCAAATCTGCATCTCCTGGCAAAAAAAACCCACATCAATTTTACATCAAAACCGCCCTATGTTTAGACGGTTTATTTTTCCAGAAAGCGCAGATTTGGTGCAGCAATTTGGTGCATAAAAATTTCAGCACCAAATCTGCATCGCCTGGCAAAATATCGCATCAAAACTGTATTGAGTTTTGATGCCTTTTTTTGCCAGGAGATGCAGTATTGGTGTAGGAATTTGGTATATACATTTTAGCCCCATATCTACATCTGCAAAAAAAAACGCGGTTTTCTGCCAGAAGACGCAGGTCTCATTAAACTTAATAAGCTCATCTGAGGTGAGGTCACTGAAATAAATGATGTCATTTGAGGTCAGTTTACATGCAGTCATAGGTGGGGTGTCATGGGAACCTCCCACTGTGACCGCATATAAACTGAGTGATGTCAATGCTCACAGCTGCGGCTCAGTCAGTCTCTGCCTGAAGCCACAGCGGGAGGTCATGTTTTTTCTAATGTGCCCTTGTGCTCCAACTTCAGTCTGTAACAGAGGCGGGATCATCGAGGGACCTTGTGTGGGGTAAATAAATTGGAATGCAAAAAACCCCACCCTTTTTCTCCAATTCAAATAAAGGATTTTTTCAGTATCTGTGTTTATATCTTTTCACTTACAGTATTAGTAATGGGGTGGTTTCTCATAGACTCCTTCCATTACTAATCTAGGGCTTAGTGGCAGCTGTCAGTAACCACTTCTATTACCCTGATTGCCACCGACCCATGGCAATCAAGATGAGCTGGTTAAAGTGGCGGAATTGTAACAGCTAATGGATGTGACAATTGTGGGCAGCTGCAGGATGCTATTTTTAGACTGGGGGCCCAAAAATCATGGGCCTCCCCAGCCTGAGAATACTAGATCCTTCAACGGTCGACTTTATTATAGCAGAGTATCATAATTTGGGGGTAACTGCATGCCGATAAATTAATAATAATAAAAAAAAAAAAAGCCGCATTGGGTCCATCTTATTTTGATACACAGGCAAAATAAGCTGGGGGCTGCATCCTATATCCATCTGCTTTATCTGTGCTGAGTATCACAATATAGGGGGACCCTACATCAATTTAGTTATTTTTACACCACTATCAAGACACAGACAGCATGTGATTTCAACCAATCAGACTCTTTCCCACAGTGTGGGGGCGTGCTCTGATGGCAATCAATCAAAAGACGCCAGGACTGACTGTGGGCGGTGGAAGCAGTGAATATATATGAGGGTTAATGAGCGGACCCGGAAGTAGTGTTACAACTGCGCTGGATACTTGGTAAGTATAACCCTCCTGCTTTATTCTTTTTACTTTTCCTTTTTTTTGCTTTTTAATTATTCGGGTGACCGAATCCGAACAGTTATACGGAGTTCCCTGAGAACTCAGTGTTCAGTGTCAGTGCACGGACACTAGGTATCTGGTGTGGACCCCGAACTTTACTGTAAGTTCACCCATCACTACAAGCGGGTCCTCTTCAGGAGTATCCGCTATAAAACCCAGCACACAGATCTTTTAATTAGGGGTCAGTCTTACTTCATACACCTCTGCTAAAATATCCAAAACATTGTTTCAGTACTGTCCAAGCCTAGTACATTCCCAAAACATATGCATAAGGTGGGCATCAGGTAAATTGCAACTGGGGCAGCATGAGTCACTCTTTACCACAATTTAATTTCCTGTGTATTCAGTACACCTGTGATAATCTCTGGGCCTCTTATAGTGATAGGGAACTGAATTTAATATAGAATCTCACTGATCATCCAAAAGTGGTGCCATGTCCTCCTTCCACCTAGCCATGGTAGTAAGTGGGAATTTATCGTGGAGGGCATTAAGTAATGTTCTATATATGGAGGAAATTGGTCCTCTCTTTAAGCTAAAACTCCCCACCAACTTTGTCTATGGATTGGGATCAATAACGTAGGTTCTAGTTTTCTAATTTATGGGGAATGTCAAAATTTAGTACGCAGTTGCTCAAATTGTTATACTGCATTGTTAAAATGGATGTGTGCCTCCGTCACCACCCCCTTCACCTCACAGTCACAGCACCCCTCTAGGTTTTGAAATTCAGGAGGACTAAGATTGTGCCACAGTGGTATAAACAAAGAACTATCTGACCCTCCAAGAAAGTGTTTGCCTCCATCCCAAACTTTATAAATCATGGCTAGAGTCTGAGCTTGAGATAATTTGTTTGCCCCTCCC
This sequence comes from Anomaloglossus baeobatrachus, assembly GCF_048569485.1. Classification (NCBI taxonomy): domain Eukaryota; kingdom Metazoa; phylum Chordata; class Amphibia; order Anura; family Aromobatidae; genus Anomaloglossus; species Anomaloglossus baeobatrachus. The sequence continues at coordinate 214,144,728 of NC_134355.1, read as the reverse complement.
CGGACTTCCACTATAAACAATGGAACCCGCCAGGGGCCTGTGTGAGTAGCCAGCTGCCAATTTTACTCTAATTCACTGGACTGATTCCATCCTTTCAGTTGCTGAATCTGAACTGCCAGATAGTAGATCCAAGCATTGGGGATGGCCAAGCCCCCATTTTTTTCTCTCTCTTTGAAGGTACTCCAGATGTATTTTAGGCTAAGTTCACATTTCCGCTAAAATCTATCAGTCACAATCCGCTGCTCTTGTAAACAGCGGAATCCGTTTAGCGGATTCCGCTGCTCCCATAGACTTGTATGAGCAGCGGATTGTGACTGATGATGCTAAGTTGCACCCTCCGCCCGACTGATCAGTCGTGGAACGACTGACCGCCGGGCGGGGGGAACGCAGCATGTAACGTTTTTTGAGCAGCGAGATCCGTCGGATTTCGCTGCGCATGCTCTCTGGCTCCCTGCACACGTCACCAGCTTTGGTTGGTTACCCGATATTTACCCTGGTTACGGTGCAAGGAGCCAGCGGTAGGCCCGTAACCAAGGTAAATATCGGGTAACCAAGGTAAACATCGGGTGCTTTGCTGTTACCCGATATTTAGGCTGGTTACGTGTGCAGGGAGGCCGACACTTCCCCGCTCGGCCCCGCCCCCTCCCGCACTCCGCACATGTATGTACACACACACACACACACCTGTCCTCAGCCATGCAGACAAGCACTGACACCCTCGTCTGGCCCCGCCCCCTGCTCGGCTCCGCCCCCTTCCGCACTTTGCATGTGCACACACACACACATACATACATACATACATACATACATGCACATACACACACTCACTCACACATACACTCACCTGTCCCCAGCCATGCAGACCGCAGCACTTCTACTGACATCCTCAGCGCCTGGCCCCGCCCCCCGCTCTGCTCCGCCCCCTCCCGCACTTTGCATGTGCACACACATACATACATACATACATACATACATACATACATGCACATACACACACACTCACTCACACATACACTCACCTGTCCCCAGCCATGCAGACCGCAGCACTTCCACTGACATCCTCAGCGCCTGGCCCCGCCCCCCGCTCGGCTCTGCCCCCGAACTCCGCCCCCCAGACACAACGGAATCCGACAAAGAATTCTGTTCTTTGTCATCCGTTGTACAGCGTTGAACAGCGCATCAGTCACATGCGTCAAGCGACGCATGTGACTGATACAAATCAACGGAAATGTGAACTTAGCCTTAGCCTGTTGTTTTTGTCCCAAAGTAGTTGTCTGAACAGTCTGTGAGCCCTCTGAAAGTGCCATGCCGGGAACCATAACGGGGAATTCTGCAATATGTAAAGCAGTTTGGGCATTAACACCATCTTCATCAGGTATCCTCTCCCAACAACTGATAGATGAAGTCTACTCCACACACCAATTTTATAGTAGAAATCTGTAAGAGCGGTGTCAATTTAAAAGGAATCTGTCACCAGGTTTTTGCTACCCCATCTGAGGGCAGCAGAATGTAGAGACAGAAACCCTGAGTCCAGCAATGTGTTACTTACTGAGCTATTTGTTGTCATTTTGATAAAATCAATGTTTTCTCTGCTGCAGATCTAGCAGTTATACAGAGGAGTTTATGAATATGCTGGGCTATCTGGCAGCAGACCAAGTAGTCCTCTAATAATAAAATCAGTTTGTTGTTTTTTGGTTTTTTTTTTTTTAAAATCAGATACATTTTTATTGCATTTTAAAAAACTTTCACAAACATAAGAAATTGTGAGGGTAGTCCTCACACATACTCCCTCCCTCCCCTTCCCCCCACCCTCTTCCGTTCGACAGTCTCACCCCTCCACTTTCTACATCCCCCTTTATTCACATAATGACCTGCCCTCCTTATTTCTCAGCCACTGCGATCTTTCCTTTCCTACCTATAGTCTAAATATCCTGTCTTTCAGTAGATCAAATGACGCTAATCCTGGAAAGTCCAGCTACTTGCTCCAGATCTTCTCATATTGAGTTCTCCTTCCCCTTTTAAAGGGGTGGTTCACCCATTTTTTTTATTTTCTGTCGAAGTTCTACTTACAATTCTAGGTATTTTCTCCATTGGCTTGTATTTCCATTTCTGGCACTGAGCGGCGCTATGCTGCACGCTCAGTGCCTGTCACATGACCCCCTGGAGCTGTGGCCGCCGGCATCCTCTGACGTCCCGGCATTTCCGGGCTCTCAAACAAGACGGTACGTCACAGGATGCCGGCGCCACTCAGATTGAGTGACAGGGCTGTGGGCGGTGACTATAGCACATCACAGCTCAGCATCGAGGGGAGGATCCGGAGGACGTCAGTGTGGAGCCGGCGTCCTTCAGATGGTGAGGCACGGGGCGCCAGTGTGCAGTGCATGGGGGGGTGGGAGGGGTCTTCAGCTGAATCCCCCGCCGCACGTAAGTATGTGATCACACTGTCCACCCGCCCGCTCTGCTGCGATGTCAGGAGAGCGGCCGGTGTCGGGCAGTGTGATCATCTGCTCCTCCCAGCAGCAAGACACTGACAGGCATGTCACCGCTGTGCTCTGCCATCTGTCCTGCTGCATGGGACCAACTGTCTGCACTCTGTCACCTGCACCACAAGTCACAGAGTGGAGACAGAGCACCTCTGCCCCCCCCTCTTCTTTCCCCACTCTCTTCTCCCCCCCTCCCGCTCCCCCCTCTCTCTCTTCTCCCCCCCCTCCCTCTCTTCTCCCCCCCTCGCTCTCTCCCCCCCCCTCGCTCTCTTCTCCCCCCCGCTCGCTCTCTTCTCCCCCCTCTCTCCTGGCATGGTCAGTACAGAAATCTCTCCATCGTGGAGGAGTGAGAGGGAGTAATAAACATGGAGTCCCTACTGTGTCTGTGTATTTATTTCTAATAAAGTATTTTTCTGTGTGATGTCTTTTTTTTTTTTTTTTTTAAACCCTTTGTTGGAGATTCTTAATGGCCAGGTTAAACTTGGCCTGACATTAAGAATCTCGGGCTTTATACCAGCTGGTAAAACATAGCTGGTATCAACCCCTTATTACCCAGCGTGCCACCTGCCACCAGGGCCACTGGAAGAGTTGGATACAGCGTCTGAAGATGGCGCTTCTATGAAAGCGCCATTTTCTGGGGCAGCTGTGGACTGCAATTCGCAGTGGGGGGCCCAGAAAGTTTGGGCACCCTGCACTGTGGATTCCAATCCCCAGCTGCCTAGTTGTACCTGGCTGGACTCAAAAATTTGGTGAAGCCCACTTTTTTTTTTTTAATTATTTCATGAAATTCATGAAAAAAAAAAGGGCTTCTCTATATTTTTGGTTCCCAGCCGGGTACAACTAGGCAGCTGGGGGTTGGGGATAGCCCGTAGCTGCCTGCTGTACCTGGCTAGCATACAAAAATATGGCGAAGCCCACGTCATTTTCTTAAAAACGTTTTCAGGGAAAAACCTTTATAAAAAAAAATGCTTCCCTGCATTTCTATTGCCAGTGAAAGTAACACCAAGCAGCGGGGGCTAGCAGCCAGTAGCTGCTTTGGTTACCCTTAGCAATAGAAAATGCAGCGGGAGCCCACAAAAAAATGTGATTTTTTTGTTTTTTTATTTTTAATGAATTTTTTAAAAAAAAAAAAAATCGGCAAGGGCTTCGCCCATCGAGCACCAGAGCATTTTACTGCTCAATTCATCCCAAGTAATCAGATGACTCCAGTGTCGGCCGATTACTTGTTCTGTGTCCCCCTGCATCCATCGCAGTGTGTACGGGCTGTGAGGTCAGCGGAGTGGAGACAGTGACATGCTCTGCTCTGACACATAGTGTGCTGCATGTCACTATCTGTCTCCACTCTGGTACTTGTTGTGCAGGTGACCGGATGCTACATGTCACTTAGGCTACTTTCACACATCCGGATTTTTGCTCTGCGGCACAATACGGCGTTCTGCAGAAAAACCGCAACCGGCTTTTGTAACGCCAGTTGCGGTTTTTTTTGCATAGACTTACATTAGTGCCGTATTGTGCCGCAGGGGCTTGCGTTCGGTCCGGTTTTGGCCGCATGCGGCAGATTTAGCCGATGCCACGGCCGGATCGAACGTTCCCTGCAACGTTTTTTGCTCCGGCAAAAAACATCGCATCGCGCCGCATCCAGCCGCTGCGGCGCATTTTTCAATGCATACCTATGGAGGCCGGATGCGATGCGGAAAAAACCGCATCCGCTCGCCGCATGCGTTTTTTTCCACTGCGCATGCTCAGTAGCATGCCGCAACCGGAAAAAAACGGACGGGCCGCATGTAAAAACTTATGCAAAGGATGCGGTGTTTTCGCCGCATCCGTTGCATAGTTTTCACAGCCGGATTGAGCCGCAGTGTTCAAACCGGATGTGTGAAAGTAGCCTGTCTCCACTATGGGACTTGTTGTGCAGGTGAGAGTGTATACAGTTGGTACTATGCAGCAGAAATCACAGAGTGGGGCAGTTAGTGACATGTATCATCCGGTCACCTGCACAACAAGTCCCAGAGTGGAGACAGTGACATGCTCTGCTCTGACACATAGTGTGCTGCATGTCACTATCTTTCACCACTCTGGGACTTGTTGTGCAGGTGACCGGATGATACATGTCACTAACTGCCCCACTCTGAGACTTGTTCAGGTGAGAGTGTATACAGTTGGAACAATGCAGCAGAAGTCACAGAGTGGAGCAAGTTAGTGACCTGTATCATCCGGTCACCTGCACAACAAGTCCCAGAGTGGATACAGTGACATGCAGCACACTATGTGTCAGAGCAGAACATGTCACCAACTTGCTCTGCTCTGTCACCTGCGGTGCTGCATGTCACGTTTTTGCCGCGATTTGGTGCCTTTTTTGCTGCGTTTTTGCTCACTGCGTTTTTAATCAGTGCACAATGCCATTAAAGATTGTTGATGAAAAAAAAAAAAAAAAGGTCTGATGTCATTTCCTTATTCAAAATGTTCATTGTATGCAGGAGAGCAGACAGCAGCTGCAGAACTACAAGGCTCAGCATCCTCCATTCACTAGTGTATGCAGGAGAGCAGATAGCAGCTGCAGAACTACAAGGCTCAGCATCCTCCATCCAGGACTGTATGCAGTTTTTTACCCAAAAAGAAAAAAAAAAATGACATGGGCTTCGCCATATTTTTGTATGCTAGCCGGGTACAGCAGGCAGGTACGGGCTGCCCCCAACCCCCAGCTGCCTATTTGTACCCGGCTGGGAACCAAAAATATAGAGAAGCCCTTTTTTTTTTTTTTTAATTATTTCATGAATTTCATGAAATAATTTAAAAAAAAAAAAATTACGTAAGCTTCGCCTAATTTTAGTGTCCAGCCGGGTACAACTAGGCAGCTGGGGATTGGAATCCACAGTGAAGGGTGCCTAAGCTTTCTGGGCACCCCCACTGCGAATTGCAGTCCGCAGCCACCCCAGAAAATGGCGCTTTCATAGAAGCGCCATCTTCTGGCGCTGTATCCAACTCTTCCAGCTGCCCTGATGCCGGGTGGCTAGCTGGGTAATAATGGAGTTAGGGCTAGCTGTATATTATCAGCTAGCCCTAAGCCCGAAATTCATGGTGTCACGCCAATATTAGACATGGCCACCATGAATTTCTAGTAATGATAAAAAAAAAAAAAAAACACAACACACAGAAAAATATTTTTATTAGAAATAAAACACAACACAATTAGTGACTCCATCTTTATTGAAATAAACCCCCCTCCGCAGTAATCCTGGGTTAGGGTCCCGCGCCGTCCAATCAGGATCCAATATCATCTGATCGGTTTTGCTGGAAGGCAAAGCGATCAGATGATGTGTCAGGTTAGGACGTGAATCACATCACACATCAGCTGATTGTATAAAAGTCAATATACAATCAGCTGAAGCATCAATGCAAAAAAAATAAATAAATAAATAAATACTCACGTCTGTGCTGATTACCGGCAGCTCCCGGAGCGGAGTCTGATCCTGGCCCATCACTGCAGGAGCTGCCGGTAATCAGCTGATGAAGTCCCCTGACGGCAGGATCAGCTGATAGCCGGCCGGGCGCGAAAAAGCCGGCGACACCACGAGAATCGATCAGCTGATGCGTCAGGTGACTGCATCAGGTGATCCACCGCCAGGTCCTGCAAGCTTCGTGCGTGCCCCGGGGAGACTGCACACAGCCGAAGCGGCGCTACAGAGACAGGGGCTGGAAGCAGGCATGGCACCCGGACCCTGCAGACAGGTGAGTATGACATACACACACACTGTATATACGCGCACACACACTGTATATACGCGCACACACACTGTATATACGCACACACACTGTATATACGCACACACATACACATACACTGTATATACGCGCACACACACTTTCTTCCCCTGGCTGTGTAGAGCTGCTGCTGTCTCTGTATGATTGATCTCAGTGCATCCACTGGGAAGAGGCAGGGAGGAGGGTTTGGGTGGGAGCAGAGTGGGTGTATTAGACACAATGGGTGTGTTAGATAAGCCAGACACCGGCCTAGAGCCACAAAGAATTCTGGGACTTGTAGGAACTGAACACAGGAAGTCAGAGGAGAGATTAACCCCATCAGAGCTGGAGCCAGCAATGACCGTGTGCTGCTAGTGCACAATAAAAGGTAATTTTGCTGAAAAAACATAATAGATGTGTTGAGGGGCACATATTAGCAAGATTTATCAGAAAGAAAAAAAAATCAGTTTTGGTAACTGGACAACTTCTTTAATATAAACATTTTTCTCCATATAAATAATATAATTCACTTATTGAACAAATTCCTTACATGTCGGTGCTTTTTCAGATAGCCAATACAAGGCAATTAGTTTCCTTGCTGCATACAACAATCGTGCCACTGAATGTTTCACTTGTTCACCCACCCCAACTTTATCCACATAGCCCAGCACACACACCAGCGGGTTTCTGGGTAGGTCCACTTGCATCACTGATTGAATTAAATTTAACACGGTGATCCAAAACCCTTGTAAACACGGGCATTCCCACAACATGTGCATGAGCCCTGCTTCCTCCACAGTACATTTTGGACATTTGGAATCCGTTCTCACTCCCACTTCCTTCATAAACACAGGGATTCTATATACTCTGTATATAACATAATTGCGATAGCCGTTTTGCCTCGCTCAGAGATATTTTGCTGACATATTGCAAAATAGACTCCCATTTCTCCTCCCCAATTTCTCCCAAATCTTCCACCCACCTTGCATATGCCCCAATTTGTTGCCTCCCAACCGACATGGACAGAAGTCCCCCGTAGACCATCGATATACATCCTGCCGTCCCTACTATATTAATTACACTAACTGATTGTATAACAATTGGTGTTATTCTGTTCTGCGATTCAAATGCGCGACGTAGCTGCAGGTATTTATAAAACATACTATGTTTCAGTGGGAAGTCTTTTAGCAGTACTTCAAATGTCTTAAATATGTTTCAATCCATCACTTGGGAGAGGTACCAGATACCAATTCTCCTCCATTGCCCAAATTCTTTAAGGGATAAAAATTCCGGAATGTTGGGGTTGTCCCACATGGGGGTATATCTAGTGAACCCGGTTACCTGTCTCACCTGTTTGATCTTACCCCATACTTTATCAACTGTATAGTAGGATATGATGCAGAGCGTGGACGAAACTTTCCCGCCTCCAGACTTGCCAGCAGAGGACCTTTTCCGATCACATACTGTAATATTTTCCCCGCCGAGGTCTCCAAACCTGTCACACCCCACCCCACCATGTGTTGACTCTGGGCAGCTAAGTAATAGCACCAAGGATTAGGTAGAGCCAGTCCCCCTTCGTCTTTTGGTCTCTGTAAATATTCTAACCTCATCCGTGGGCGCTTCCTTCCCCAGATTAAGCCTCGGAAAATAGAATTTATTTTATGAGACCTATTTTGTGGTAGCCACACCGGGGCGTTATGGAGCATATAGAGCAGTTGGGGCATTAGTATCATTTTAGCTAAGTTGACTCTCCCCACTACCGTAAGGTACAGTTTGGACCAGGCCAGAATCTTTTGTTTGAACTTAAGTAAAAGGGGGGCGAGATTAAGACGTTCATACTCAGTTTACTGGATATCATAATTCCCAGATATTTAAACTCTGACACCACCTGAACCGGAGCACAAGTCACCACTACATGGGAGGGCGTTTCATCTAGTGGCATCAAAGCAGATTTGTCCTAATTTATCGTGAGCCCCGATATCCTTCCAAAGTTAGATATGACCCTCATTCCGCCTCCAAGGAACTCCCTGCATCTCCCAGAAACAATAATAAATCGTCCACATATAAGGCCACTTTCTCCTCCACACTCCCATATCGGTAACCCACTACACCAGGATCCCGCCGCATCACCGCCGCCAGTGGTTCGATAGCGATAGCAAACAGAGGGGACAGTGGGCACCCCTGCCTTGTGCCCCTGTAGAGAGAAAATCTATCTGACATGCTACCATTTGCCCTAATTCTTACTGTAGTAGCAGAGTATAACAGCTGCACCCACCTAATATATACTTCCCCAAACCCCATTGATCGCATCGTAGTCCATAAGTACCCCCACTCTACACTGTCAAAAGCTTTGGCCGTGTCGAGGGAGAGAACAACCCGCCTCCCCTTATTTTCCGCCGGTATCTGCATATTCAGGTACAGTCTCCTAAGGTTAGTTGCCATGGATTTGTTGGGCATAAACCCCGCTTGATCTGGGTGTATTAGAGATGTAATGACTTTGGTGAGCCTATTTGCAAGCATCTTAGCCAGGAGCTTTACATCTACCGTCAATAGTGAAATCGGTCTGTAAGAGGCTGGCAAACCCGGGTCTTTGCCTTCTTTAGGGAGTACCACAATTATTACCTCCTGCATAGACGGCATCAGCTCTCCTCTTTCCAGACATGAATTATATACCTTAAGCAGCACCGGCAGTAAAACCTCCCTATGTTGCTTATATACTTCAGCCGGAAACCCATCTATTCCCGGCGCCTTATCATTCGCCTTATCACTCAGAGCTAGCTCCAACTCCTTTAAGTCAATGGCTCATCTAGTAACTCTCTAGATTCCCTTGAGAGGACTGGTACCTGAGCTCTGCCTAGAAATTCATCCACCTCCCCCGCCTCCGGGTGCACCTTGATTGAGTATAGATCAGAGTAGAATGTTTCTAGTACTTTTAGGATCCCCGAGTTGTCCGTGACAACTGCCCCATCTACTGACTGTAACTGTGCAATATATGTCGATTCCCTCTGTGCCGCAGCTATCACTGATAATAGGTGACCCGCCCGTTCTCCATTCTCAAAGGAGTGCATGGTCTGGAACATTTTCTCTCTGCTGCCTGTATGGTTAATCTATTAACCATCTTTTGAGCTGCCTTCATCCTAGCTTTTGCCGCCGGCGTGGGGTTTGATATTAAAGCATCTTCTGCCTCCCCCAATTCCTGAAACGCAAGCTGATTCTGCCTTCTTGCCTCCGACTTTACCTTAGATATACCCCTTATATACAATCCCCTCAAATACGCCTTTATTGCCTCCCAAACCATTCCAATATATGCTGATCCTTCACTGAACCTAAGGTATTCCCTTAAACTATCACTAATACCCCCCCCTTCTTCCACTAATTGTAACCAAAAGGGATTTAATTTCCATAAGGGTCTATTTTGGTTTTGTTGTTCCCCCAGGTCTATTTCTACACACAGGGGCGAATGATCTGATACCGTCCTGGGGAAGTATTTAGTACCCACTACCAAACCTTGCATTGCTTCATTGCCCAAGGCCAGATCAATGCGCGAAAGAGATGAGAACGTAGCCGAATAACAGGAGTATTGATACACTTCCGCATGCCGAGTCCTCCACAGGTCAATCAGCGCCGTTCCTTTAAGTAAATTACCGAATGGTGTACAGTTACCCCCCATTTTTCGTACCTCATGTCTCCCTTTGTCCCAATGTGAATTCAGAATATTAAAATCTCCCATTATCATAAAGGGAACCCCGGAAAGTCTGCCAATAAATTTATCAGACTGTGAAGTAGTTTGCTGCAATATGGCGGAAGTATGTATAGGGATATAATTACTACGGCTCTTGTACCCAGCCTACAGGAAAGACATACATACCGCCCATCTTTATCCACTATGACCTTTAGAAATTCAAACCGTGCGCCTGAGCGGACTAGTATACTGGCCCCTCTGGAGTATGCAGAATATGTAGAATGATACCCCACCCTGAGCCACCTTCTATCCAGTAGATGCAGCTTCTCCGGTATCATGTTTGTTTCCTGCAAGCATATTAGGTCAGGTTTTTCTGTGCGTAAAAATTGAAATACTGCTTGCCTTTTGATGCTAGAGGCTAAGCCCCTAACATTCCAACTAATTAGCTTAATGCGTCCCGCCATGTGATTAATTGACAAATTCTCGTTCTCCCAGAGCTCCTTAATAGGCCAAATGAGACTGTTGAACGGCCCACCCTCCCCCTACCCCCCTCTCCCTACCCCCCAATATAAACACCCCCCCCAACAATAAACATAGTAACACATCGTTGCCACCAGTCCCCTTTGTATCAGGGACGGAGGGAATATGTTTGCCTTGGCAAGTCTGCCAGATACAGTGTCCATCCTTTGTCGCGTTTCCTCTTTTACAACAGACAGGGCCCAATCAACCACCAGTAACACCAGAACCAGGACCTCCAGAAGGAGGGGCGGACCCCGCCTATTTGTCGTGCACGGTATCCGTCTGTCCATCTGATCAGTATTGCAGTCCTGCCATATTCTCGCAATGCCCTTTTTTTTTTTTTTTTTTTTAAATATTAAAGGGGGAAGAACGAAAGCAAGTTATGGGAAAGAAGAAGGAAAAAAAAAAGGAAAGGAAAAAGAAAGGGGGAGGAGAAGTGGGTAAAACAAAGAAGAGAAAGAGAAAAGTAGTATAATAAGAAGAAAGAGGGTGGAATAAGAGGAGAGAGAGGGGAGAAAAAGAAAAAACAAAAAAAGAGGGTTGGGGGAATAAAAATGAATTCAGTATTTATGCATTTCGAGTCCAGTATGAGTTGGAAAGTCCCTTTCCATAGCCAGGATTCCATTTCCTCCCTATCTCAGTGGTGTTTGCAGACCCCTTTCCTCTAGAGTCCATTGAATGTAGATTTAAATTTAGATTGCGGGGGTAAACAAAAAAAAAAAAAAAAATCAATTTTTTTTAAATTTTCAAACAGGAACTCCTCTACGGCAACCATAACATACTATTCTTCCTCTACACCACTGCGTGCGATGAGAGGTAGGGTGTCCCAAAAAGTCAGTCTCCAGCTTCCCCTTCACGACCTTCCCACCGCAAGCGTTGTTCATTGCCATCCAGCCATCTTAGCGCTTCCTTAGGATCCAGGAAAAAGTGCACTGTTCCTCCTGCTACCACTCTGAGCTTCGCCGGGTACATCATGGAGTATACCAGATTTAGTTGTCTCAGCCTTCTCGTGATGTCAATGAACTTGGCTCTTTGCTTTTGCACTTCTATGGAGTAGTCTGGAAAAATGGATATCTTGGAGCCATTGATGATCAAGTCCGGGTGTCCTCTGGCATGCTTCAGGATATTATCCCTGTCTCTGTAATGAAGTATTTTGGCCAGGACAGGTCGCGGTGGGTGTCCAGGAGGCAGGGGGCGGGTGGGAACCCTATGGGCTCTTTCCACCGCATATAGAGGGGTGAGATGCTCAGATCCAATTTTACTTTTCAGCCATTCCTCAAAAAATTCAGTTGGGGATGTACCTTCCACTCTCTCTGGGACGCCAATTAATCTCAGGTTGTTACGCCTTGATCTATTTTCAAGGTCATCCGTTTTTGCTATGAGTGCTGCTATTTGCTGTGCTGCACGCTGCCAGTCTCTGTCAGATCCTGCCATGCGGTCCTCCATGATACTGACTCTCTGCTCAACTTCTCCTGTTCTCTCTTTCACTTCATCAAGCTTGTGCCGCATGGATGCCATGTCTTCCCTGAGGCTCCCCAGCTGCTGGGTCACCTCAGTAATAGATGCTCGGCATAGCATTACTGCTGTGAGGATGTCTCTCACTGTGGGCTCTTCAGGGATATTCTGTGTGCCTGTTAGCTCCCCTAGCTGTGCTGCCTGAGATCTGGGATTTGTCTCTGCCATGCAGGCCTGAGCTCCCTCGCTGCTCTCACCCCTCCCCCCTCCTTCACTCAGCACCATGTTGTCTGCAAGTCCCATATTCATCTGCAGCTCACCTCTCACTGTCTCTCCGTGATGGCCACTGCTCTCCTGCCTGGCAAAACGCTCCAGTTATGTTGCAGCCTGTCTTCTGATCTCCTCAGCGTTTGCACCATTATCTTTTCTCTGCTCCATGCTGCCCACGGCACCATCTTGATTCTGCTCCTCCACTTCTCCCACCGGCTTTTTCGGCCCCCTCCTTGTCATATCTGTGCCAGTAAGCACTGCAATCAGGTCAGGGGGGTCAGAGGGTCGTCCAGCAGCAGCCTGTGACTTCTGAGAATGTTTTTTTGGGTTTCTTCCCTAGGGATTTCCTAGATGCTTGGCAGGAGCTACAGGATCTGCTTCCACTCACATACTGAGCTAGGCCACGCCCCCGATAAAATCACTGTTTAATCAGCAGTATATAATGAAAACTACACTAAGCAGCCCAACAAGTGAAACATTGCTGGAATCAGGATCTCTGTCCCTACGTTATGCTGCACTCAGATTAGGTGGTTAAAACCTGGTGACAGATTCCCTTTAAGGGCCATATAGTCAACAGGTTTAGCCATTACCTTGATCTCTAGATATTTAAATACTGGTAGCCTATTAACCCCTTCACGACCGCGGGCCGTAAAATTACGTCCTATTTTAACGTGACTTAACGACCAGGGACGTAATTTTACGGCCTAAACTTCATTTGATTGCCGTGGCCATAGCAACGGCTTTCAAATGATGTCCCCTGCTGTTTCTTACAGCAGGGGACCTTTGCTTGACCCCAGGGGGGGCGGCATCGCCACCCCCTATCGACGATCGATGTGATTGGCTGTTCAAATCTGAACCGCCAACCACATCGATCGCACTAATTTCGGCAAAAATAATGCCCGAATTAGTGCGATCCTGTGAGATCCAGCTATGAGATGCCGCAGCTGCAGCAGCATATCATAGGTGGACCTCAAACATGCCGCCCCCAGCCCCTGCAGCACTGATTGGAGCGATCGTGCTATGACGCGCAATCGCTCCAATCAGTGTGCAGTGGGGCGGTCTGATCTGCCGGTGGCCGCCCTCCCCAGGCCTGTGCTGGCCTGTGAGCCCTCCCCCAACATGTCTGCAGCGTGGAGTGGCTGGTACTTTTGGTACCACGCCACCGCTGCTGCCGCCGCCTCTGATGTCTCCGCCGCTGCAGCTCTAATGGTAAGTATTCCGCTCCCTGCGCGCTCCCGTGAAGGCCCCTGCGCGCTCCCGTGAAGGCCCCTGCCCGTGCCCCCCCCGATCTGCCCCCCTACGCCCCGATCTGCCCCCCTACGCCCCGATCTGCCCCCCCGGCATCCCGATCTGCTACCACCGCTGCTGCTGAGGTCACCGCTGCTGCTGCAAAGTGAGTACTGTGCTCACTTTGCAGCCCGTGCGTGCTCCCGTGGTGCCCCTGCGCGCTGCCGTGATAGCCCCTGCCGTGCCCCCCCCGCGATCTGCTCCCCCCAACCACCACCCCCCCCCCGACATCCCGATCCGCTCCCCCCGCGATCTGACTGCCTCCCCCATTATTTCTATTCTGCTTCTGCAGCTCCCTCTCCGGTCTCCCCCTCTGCTCTCCCCCCCTCCCCCTCTGCTCTCCCCCCCCTCCCCCTCTGCTCTCCCCCCCTCCCCCTCTGCTCTCACCCCCTCCCCCTCTGCTCTCACCCCCCCCTCTCCCCCTCTGCTCTCCCCCGACGTCCTCTTACCTGTCTTCACCGGCCTGATCACATCTGCGTCCATCGCTGGGTCCTTCCTGGGCATTCTGCTGATCTGCCTGCTGCTCCTGTAAAGCTGTCCATCTCTCTGCCATCTGTTCCTCTGCAGCTCTTCTGGTCAGTGATCCTCCTGCTAGTCCTCTGGGTACTGTGAGTATAACTTTTTTTTTTTTTCCGTATCCCCTGTCCATTTTTACACCTCATCCGTCCGTGCGTCCCGCCAAGCGCTGATCAGGGATGCAGATAACGGATCGGCATCCCTGCTCAATTTTTGGCGTGACTTTTTTTTCCGTATCCCCGACGCTTTTTGTATCGCATCCGTCCGTGCGTCCCGCCAAGCGCTGATCAGGGATGCAGATAACGGATCGGCATCCATGGTCAATTTTTGGCGTGACTTTTTTTTCCGTATTCACGACGCTTTTTGTATCGCATCCGTCCGTGCGTCCCGCCGAGCGCTGATCAGGGATGCAGATAACGGATCGGCATCCATGGTCAATTTTTGGCGTGACTTTTTTTTCCGTATTCACGACGCTTTTTGTATCGCATCGGTCCGTGCGTCCCGCCGAGCGCTGATCAGGGATGCAGATAACGGATCGGCATCCATGGTCAATTTTTGGCGTGACTTTTTTTTCCGTATCCCCGACGCTTTTTGTATCGCATCCGTCCGTGCGTCCCGCCAAGCGCTGATCAGGGATGCACATAACGGATCGGCATCCATGGTCAATTTTTAGCGTGACTTTTTTCCGTATTTGCGACGCTTTTTGTATCGCCTCCGTCCGTGCGTCCCGCCAAGCGCTGATCAGGGATGCACATAACGTATCTGCATCCATGGTCAATTTTTGGCGTGACTTTTTTTTTTTACGTATCCCCGACGCTTTTTTTTATCGCATCCGACCGTGCGTCCTGCAGCGGCCGATCAGTGCACTGCGTCTGTGCGTTTGAAAAGTCAAATGGCGCTCCTTCTCTTCTGAGCCCCGCCATGCGCTCAAACAATTACTTTCCACCACATGTGAGGTATCTGCGTACTCAGGAGAAATTGCACAATACGTTTTATGGTGCATTTTTTCCTGATAGCCTTGTGAAAAAAAAAGCTACCTAGTTGAAGCAACCGTTTTGTGGTAAAAAAAAAATTTTTCTTTTCACGGCTCAACGCTATAAACTTCTGTGAAGCCCCCAGGTGTTCAAAGTGCTCACCAAACATCTAGAAAAATTATTTGAGGGCTCTAGTTTCCAAAATGGTGTCACTTGTGGGGGAGCTCCACTGTTTAGGCACCATAGGGGGTCTCCAAACGTGACATGGCGTCCGCTAATGATTCCAACCAATTTTGCTGTCAAATGGCGCTCCTTCTCTTCTGAGCCCCGCCATGCGCCCAAACAATTACTTTCCACCACATATGAGGTATCTGCGTACTCAGGAGAAAATGCACAATACATTTTATGGTGCATTTTTTCCTGATAGCCTTGTGAAAAAAAAAGCTACCTAGTTGAAGCAACCGTTTTGTGGTAAAAAAAAAAATTTTTCTTTTCACGGCTCAACGCTATAAACTTCTGTGAAGCCCCCAGGTGTTCAAAGTGCTCACCAAACATCTAGAAAAATTATTTGAGGGCTCTAGTTTCCAAAATGGTGTCACTTGTGGGGGAGCTCCACTGTTTAGGCACCATAGGGGGTCTCCAAACGTGACATGGCGTCCGCTAATGATTCCAACCAATTTTGCTGTCAAATGGCGCTCCTTCTCTTCTGAGCCCCGCCATGCGCCCAAACAATTACTTTCCACCACATATGAGGTATCTGCGTACTCAGGAGAAAATGCACAATACATTTTATGGTGCATTTTTTCCTGTTACCCTTGTGAAAAAAAAAGCTACCTAGTTGAAGCAACCGTTTTGTGGTAAAAAAAATTTTTTTTCTTTTCACGGCTCAACGCTATAAACTTTTGTGAAGCCCCCAGGTGTTCAAAGTGCTCACCAAACATCTAGAAAAATTATTTGAGGCCTCTAGTTTCCAAAATGGGGTCACTTATGGGGGAGCTCCATTGTTTAGGCACCTCAGGGGGTCTTCAAACCCGACATGGCGTCCGCTAATGAGTGCAGCTAATTTTGCGTTCAAAAATTCAAATGGCGCTCCTTCCCTTCCGAGCTCTGCCGTGCGCCCAAACAATTGATTTTTACCACATATGGGGTATCAGCGTACTCAGGAGAACATGCACAATAAATTGTATTGTGTACTTTCTCTTTTCTCCCTTGTAAAAATGAAAATTTTATGGCTAAAGTAACATTTTTGTGTTAAAAAGTAAAATTTTCATTTTTTCCTTCCACATTGCTTTGGTTCCTGTGAAGCACCTAAAGGGTTAATAATCTTATTGGATGTGGTTTTGAGCAGTGTGAGGGGTGTAGTTTTTAGAATGGGGTCACTTTTGGGTATTTTCTGTCACCTCGGCCTCTCAAAGTCACTTCAAATGTGATGTGGTCCCTAAAAAAATTATTTTGTAAATTTTGTTGGAAAAATGAGAATTTGCTGATGACCTTTGACCCCTTCTAACTTCCTAACGGAAAAAAAATTTGTTTCGAAAATTGCGCTGATTTAAAGTAGACAAGTGGGAAATGTTATTTAGTAACTATTTTGTGTGACATATCTCTCAGATTTATGGGCATAAATTTTCAAAGTTTGAAATTTGCGAAATTTTCAAAATTTTCGCCAAATTTCCTAAATTTTCACAAATAAACGCAAAAAATATCGGCCTAAATTTACCACTGACATGAAGTACAATATGTCACGAAAAAACAATCTCAGAATCGCCAGGATCCGTTGAAGCGTTCCAGAGTTATAACCTGTCAAAGTGACACTGGTCAGAATTGCAAAAAATGGCCCGGTCATTAGGGTGTTTTAGTGGCCGGGGGTGAAGGGGTTAATATTTGCATCTATTAACCAATGCGTGTATACACACGCGTCTACGGGCATGAGTACAAATTTGCTCCAGTTTATAAAGGAGGCTTGACCACTTGCTAAACTCTTCAAGGATAGCTATTACTAGTCAAATAGGAGATGCCTTCTCCTCTAGGAACAGAAGCATATCATATAGCATAAAGCGAAATACGTTCTTCCAGGTCACTCACCCTGAATCCCTTCACCATATCGGAGGCCCTAATAAAACACGCCAAGGACAGCAATGGCAAAGAGGAGGTGGGACAGAGGGTAGCCCTGTCTTGTGCCCCACCCCAATGCCACCCCATCTGATAGTTATCCATTAATCCGGATCTTAGTTCATGGACCATTATAGAGTAGCAACTGGTTTAAGGATACAGTCAGAGAATGTAAGTTATTACTTCCTCTCACTAGGGAATTTAGATAACACAGATGCGTTCCCGTTTCTGCCTTAACCATTGGAGATTTCTCCATGCACTTTATCGCCAGTTTGGAACGCAGATGCGTTCCGGTTAGATCATGACCCAGTAGG